>NW_019416953.1:5496-162733 GCF_000390285.2 Anoplophora glabripennis | reverse complement strand
GGTCTGAAATATTCCGGATGAAAAAACATTCTTTTATTTTTGTCGAAGAGTGAATGGTTTACGAATTATGAGACATATTATCCTAGTAAATAAAGCGTTGAAATAGGGAAAAATAAAACGAATTTGGGTGGTCCAGATTTTTAATAGACAAACTTCGAGAAAGCACTAAACAACAAAAATTAACATCACTTTGCTCTATGAACATAGGCGCAGAAATCCACCATTTGTGAGATACAGGGCGTTGAAATTAACAAAAGTAAAACAATTATTTTAAATATCTGGCAAATCGCTTCATCAAATTTATCCAAATTTGGTGCAAACTTTTTTTCAATTATTTCTCCTAGTTCTGTATGCACACAGTCCAAATTCAAAAACCAGTGGCGGAGAAGCAATGATATCGTTTCCTTATTTAAAGTAAAACTTTTATGGCACAGAATTAATTGGTAATATGAATACATTTTACAGCAGTCTGAAACATTCCGGATGAAAAAACACTCTGTTATTTTTGTCGAAGAGTGAATGGTTTACTAGTTATGAGACATATTGTGATGCGATTTTCCAGATATTTAAAAAAATAGTTTTCTGCGCCTATGTTCAAAGAGCAAAGTGATGTTAATTTTTGTTATTTAAAACTTTCCCGAAGTTTGTCTATTAAAATCTGGACCACCCAAATTTGTTTTATTTTTCCCGATTTCAACGCTTTATTTACTTGAATAATATGTCTCATAACTTGTAAACCATTCACTGTTCCATAAAAATAAAAGAATGTTTTTTCATCCGGAATGTTTCACTAATGAATTTTGGTATAGGAGCAGGTATAGCAAAGTTGTAGAGAATTTAATTCTGCATCTCATAGTATGAAAATATACAGGGCGTTGCACTTTAAAAAATCAAGATTTTTTTCAATTTTTCAATTGGCAATTTTGACATGATATTTTGGTCACCCTGTATAACGCAGGCCAGTTTTTGGAGCATGATTCGGAAGAGCCAGCCCATAAAAAAATGGGCTTAGTAGCTATTAGTATAACCTGTCAGTATCAGAAAATGTAAGCAACCAATATCGACTAGAAAAACCTTTCAAACGAGATATCTCAAAAACTGTGAATATTTCAATAGAACTATTCTACACAAAGCACCCTTTATTTTTGATGTAGAATCCGAAAAAAATATAAAAAATGTGTGTTTCCATTTACAAAAACCAAAGTTGGTGTCTGTCCAGGAAAAGTGGAACACCCTGTATAGTTGAATATATTTTTAATTTGTACATTCCGAGAAATGTGGCAACACAGTAAAAAGAAAAATCCATATATTCCTCATTTTAACATAGATATTGGACTTTCCCACACTAGTGGAACACGCTGTATATGGCCTTGCAGTCATTTTCATTTGGTTTTGACAATTATATCCAATGCCAATTCCTGCTAAAGCGAGATTTTCTATTATTAGTAGTAAAGGGCGATTTAAAAAAAAATGAGGGTGATAAAGCAATTTTGGCTCCGGATTCGGATTTAGCGCATCAAAATACATAAGGATACATGTATATAGTCTTTGGGAAAGACCACTTTTCTCTTTTTGTATGCCTGTTTAATTTTTTAACTTATATATTCTGTTTCAAATTGAATTTCGACCAAATACTTCCTATACACTTATTTTTCGAGAAAACAGTTATTTTGATATTTATCAACTGCACGATAAACTTATTCTAAAAGTAAATAGGATATTTACTCAAATCGACTTGATTTTTTAATAAAATGGAAAACATATTACTTCTTTTAGGAATTAAATGTACTTATATATTTTTTATGGTTTATGAATATTTCATATCAAATGATATTGTCAAGTTTTTATTTTCAATTTTTTAATGTTTTGTTTGCTGGCATAATTAAAAAAATACGGATGACTTTTGAATTCTTAGGGTCTGAATACTAATCACGGTTCTTTTATAAACATGAACAAAGCTAACAAACTTATTTCGACATTAAAGTTTTTGTATAAAACTTTATATGATGCTCTGAGTGTAATTTATCCACCAAGGTAATACAAAGTTTTAATTAATTGTAGGGCCATTTGTAATAAAAATTTAAATTAGTATTTAACTTTCCTGTTATAAAAGTAAACTGTTGGGAGTTGAATTACGACAAAATAGTCTCTTTAGGGGATGGGAGAATCCACATGCAATTTTGTTGTCTAGAATAAACGACTGCAAGGGAATGTTTATTTTAATATTAACTTTAAAGCAACGAAAAAGTGACTAATATTATAAAAAAGTCATTGCAATGTCTTCATTTCATTAGTGCATGATACATACCAGTGACAATTACCTATTTGATGTTTATATTAATATTTCGAAACCGTTGATTTTATTACATAAGAATCAATGAAATTGATGAAATTAAAACTCTAATAATGTTTTATTGTAACGTGTGGTGATAATAATTTTAATAACTAGGAGTATACGATAACGAATACATTGAAGATGAACTTTTCGAGACAAAACGTCTGGATCTGGTTCGGATTGTAGTAGTACAGTATTGGGGGTCATGAAGGTTTGCAAAAAATGTAATAAAATTTCCAGGGTAGTATTTAAAACAATTAAATTGATAATGGTCCTAGAGAGACGAAACGTTACATATAAAAGTTGATTAGGCCAATATCACCTCAACCAAGGCTGAAATGCAACGAAAATGGATTTCCAAAATTTCGGTTTTTTTTTTCAAATATTTCGAAAAGTAATCATGTTAGCCATGATTTTTTAAAGGCATAATGTTGGTCCCCTGATAACGCAACTTTGCCCACATTTAAGCTACTTCGTATCTCTTACCGTTTCCGAGATCCCTATAGTGAGAAGCGAACTTGTAACAGCTTGTATACGCTATTTTAAACATATTATGTATGATCTACCCACTTAAAGTGAAATAATTCCACACAGTAAGATAAAGCTTTCCCGGTAATCCCCGTCCTAGTCCTTGCTAATATTTCCTATGCAGTAACGGTAGTAAATGGAAATAAATGATGATTTAATGGATGTCCCCTACGGCGAATAAGTGAGCAGGGCAAGAGTGGGCTTTGGTATGCTAATATTTCAGTCACATACTTACATTTTAAATTGGCTTGTGAAATAGACTAGCTGATGAACCTAAATAATATTGATGTGTTCGTGAACTGAGCAAAAAATAGCTGCTACATCGATACTTAAATTCAAGAATTAAATAACTGTCACTACGTAGTATTATCATATTGAGTCAATAATTTAAAACGTAGGAGGATAATGTCAGTCAGTTTAAACTTGATGAGGGCTGGTCTGGGCATATTTTAATAAAATACGGCAAAAAAAACAAAATAATTAACATCGAGAAGATTCGTAATTGATTTGTAATGTTTTTTCGGCGTAAAAGAAAATATCCTCCAAAATATTTTTTTTGCTATCATAAGTAAAATATTAATTTAATTAATGCGTACAGAAATCTTTCTTAAATGTAAACAATTATTTCGTTTTTTATACTCACTTTAATTTGGTCGCCATGATTTGTTGATAACTATTCTGTAATAATTTATATATAATCTATGAATGTTTTGTATTTCACATTAATGATCATATAATTATCAGTAAAATGGTTCATACTAGAAAAAATTTTGTTGTTTTTAAGTTTGTACTCTAGGATTGACTGTATATGTAATAAGAAGGTACGTATATCAATTTACCACATTTACAGGGTCTTGCATGACGTACTCTTCAAACTTAAGGAACAAATTCCTCAGGTCATGCTGCGTAAAAAAATTATAATTCACAAGGGGTTAATTATCCACGGTTACCGAGTTATGGTCCTTTAAAGTTTAGAAATAAGTACTTACATGTACACAGATTTTAAACTTTTACTAAGTTTGATTGTCAGGAACAACAATAACAAATTGACAACAAAACAAAAATAACATACCTATTTGTCCTCCTTCAGCGTTATTACACTATACAGCATAGATTGAATGACTGCTCTTAAAATCCCTGGGTTATTCTTCACTTGCTGACATTTATCAATAGTTATCTGCGTAAGTTCCTCTCTACTATTAATTGGTGTCTCGTACAATAAGCTTTTAAGGTGACCCCGTAAGTAATATATTAAACGATTGAGATCTATCTTCCAATAGAGCTAGCACTCTTCAAAGATGAATCACCCAATTAGTTGATAATCAATTATGCCACACCAGACGTTTATAGAAAATCATAGTTGAAAAGTAGATTCTTTTTTGACTTTTAACCATCTGTGAGAGTTGTGTGCGAGAGAGAGAGGGAGAGATAAATGTAAATTATGTCGACCTGCTCTTCGTTTGGAAACAGCATAGACATGTTGACAGAAAAGGTGTTACTAGAAACACGTTCACACAGTTTACTATATAAACTGACGTTTATAAATTTTGACATTTCAACTACCACTTGCTTTGTCAACTAACATGTTCATTGCTAGCGAGATTGATATTAAAACATTATTTCTAAAGTTGAAGCCATGTATATTAACCTTTTTTATTCAGAATGACCGCAGGGACTTGTTCCTTAAGTTTGTCCAGTACTTCATGCAACACACTGTATAAAAATCCATTTTAAGATATGGAGTAACATTAAACATTAATTTGACTTTACTCCAATCTGGGTTTTTACAAATGTTACAATTAGCCACGTTTCCTTTAAAAATTTGCCAACAATAATTTTTGAGAAACAAAAATTAACTCGGCCAATACAAAATCTCTTTGGGATTTGAGGATCAAGAAAATTTCACTTTGGTTCAATTTCGCTCAACTTTCCGCTAGTAGAAAAAGTACTGTGTACAACTAGTGTACCTGTATATAGTGTAAAGTACTTTTTTTCACCGAATCATCATAGTATACAGGGTGTAACGTTGAATGGGCGTCATATTTATACGGAGACTACCTTTGAGTTTAGAAACACATCAATAGTTCATTTTTGCATACGTCGTGACCATTTTTTTAGCCTTTTTTGGTAATTTTCATACCTCGCCGCTGGAAAAGCTAGTGTGACCTTAAACAACGGAGCGCGTTAGTCTCAGCGCTGGCAAAATTGGGAACTGAGCTATGCATTGTTGTAAAATCTCATAATTTAAAGGAAAACACAATAGTTCACCAAATTATTTTTCATTAGTTTCGCTGTGTAACAGTTGATTTAAACAAATATAGTTACATTAGTAACGCATTAGTTAATATTTAATAAATAATGTAAAATTGTTTATTTTTTTTAGAATAAATAGAATTTTTTTATGCTCGACGCTTCGATCACAGTCGTATCAAAAAAATATGGTGATTAAAATAACACGTCATTATGCAAAACCAATCTGTTTTAATAAATTATCTTTCATTGTAACTCCGCACAATGTAGATTAATTTAAGAACAACTGGCAACACTGATAGTGCAGGAATTCCGGGTGCCCCGGTTTATGTCGTCCAGTGACAGCGTATACAAGATTTCGTTTCTCTTCAGTTTAAAAATCTAATTATACCTAACCTATTTATTTGATTAAAAAAAAAGATTTCAGATTCGTATTCAAAATTTAAAAAATGTGGAAGGTTTCAAATANTATGTATTAATATAAATATAAATATAAATAAACGACTTACAAAGCTAATATAGTTTATAACAAGTGGTTCAAATTAGGAATAAGTTGGTTCAATTTAGGAGACCAGTTTCCTAAAATGAACCTATTATAAGATTTCTTTAAATACAATTTTTCTTTTATAAGGCTTTATATGGTACAGTTTCGTTATTATTTATGAAATCTTAGCAAAGCATTACATTTGTATTTAAATTTAAATATTAATTTTTTTTTTATTTTTCTAAGTTATAGGGATTTTTTCAAAAGTGGTTCAATATAGGCAACTCTCCCCTATTTGGTTTAAAATTTTTAAAATGTTACATGTTTTAAAAAGAATAAGTATATTTTCTCACTCCCACATAAGACACCCTCCATTTGAATACATTTTTTGTACACAATTTGTTTTAATTAAAGATTAATGAACTTAATGTACAAGTTGTTTATTAGTAGGCGTATAATATTTTATGCGAGAAGACGAATTTCCTTATTTCGATTACTCCCACAACCTTTTTTAATATTTCGAATCATCTGTGATATGATATTTTTTACTTCTTTTTTTTTGCAAGTACCACAGTGGAGAACTAAGAAAGTCTTAAACCTACGCAGTTTATTTCTGTAGTGTACATGGTATACAACGACTACTAAGATCTTCAGCAAATACTGTATCTGCAAATATCAATTTGAATAAGTTATGGAAGATTTATGTAAATAAGCAAATCTAATTTCTCGGATACAACACAGAACAACGTTTTCAAATGAGAGGTATTGATTTGTAGAAATATTTCAAATTGACATCGTAAATACGGTATGATAAATTAATGTAAATGTTGAAATAAATACTTACTTAGCAGATATTAATATGTTAACAATAATCCAATAATTTCGTTTAGCACATTCATTTAAAAATTAAAAAGTAATTTAATAATAATGTACAGGAAAATCGTTAATCTTACAATACAAATTTAATGGATAGTCTGGAAAATTTGCCTAAACCTGTTGATAAATAATTTAAGTTAAAGTGCATCGTATTAAGTTAGTTGTCATACAAAATAAAAAAGCTTTTGAATGACAAAGTTCTTATGACAAAAAGTATCCACGTAAGCTCAATAGAGATCGCTACGGTAAAAAAAAACTTTTGTGGCTACCTACAACTACTCCAAAAAGCTTATGTCAAGAAGTCAAGACAAATAGATTCATTGCTTGATTTCTGAATATAGGGTTATCATAACGAAAACACTGAATTATAATTATAGGAGCTTTTTACAGACAGTAAATAAATGACCAGGGATAAAGGTAACTGATCTGATGAGAGCTTAAATTTCATTGTTTTTTCAGATGTAGTATATCTACTTTTTTTAACGGAATGCCCTATATATTTTTACGTATTTGAATAGAATATTTATACAGATATAGGAATACACATTCCCAAGAATGTGCCATAAACAGAAAGTGTTAGAAATAATTTAAAGGGTCATGTTGTTCGATGAAATAATTCAAAATACTTTGCGAAACGATGATAACTGTATTTTAAATAATTCCTTAAATTTTGACAGTTATTATACAAGCAGTAAATAAATTATTACTAGTTACCAGACAACCAAGTTTTTGTCTAACACATTGCTTTGAACTGTCTCCCTTTACTGTCGCAGACTGAGTTATCTAATCTCTTTCTCTTTCTCTTAAAAATTCTTCTACCTTAAAAGATGTACAGGATATTCCACTAAAAAATATTAAGGTTCTTGTCAAAAATGTCAATTTAAACCGACTGCTCTAATCAAACCCCCCCACTTGCATGTCAATTGGACAATCCGTATAAAATTATAGAGAGCAACGCCATCATATTTTAAATAGTAAATGTAATTCTTTAGAATAAAACTGTGTATTATTCGCAACAATGAGTTTTATTTTAGCATTCTGACAAAAACAAACAATATACTTAAATATTTTGTTACAGAATACAATTCACATTCCTTTCTCTTATAAGAAGTATAGGATACAAAAATAGAAAGTATTTTCTTTATATTTGTAACAAACTGATCCACTTTCAGTGATAATAAAAATAAAACGTGAACCGAATAACACTTCTTTCATACACCGACCTGTGTTCAGAGAGGAAGAACTACCTTGTTTGAATTACCCAATTAGCGTAAAAACAAATTTTGCTTGTTAGGACAAAGTCAACAGTAGGTTTTCCATTGCTGTAGCCTCCTTTAACATGACACAAAAAATAATTAAGTAAAAGGACTACCCTTTGTTTATAAAATTTTATTATAATTTATTTCTTTAGTAAAAAAAAATAAAACAATAGTCGTAAGATACAGGATGTGATATTTCTCAGATTGTAAGTTTAAATGTTGAAAATTCTATTCAGATTCATCTCAAAAAACAATATGTGCGAAAAGAAGTAACCACCACCTTAACTTTCCACAGTAATTCTAGCTGTACATATTAATATTATTAAGTTATGTAAATCTTTTTACTATATTTTCTCGCTCATAAGAACGTATGTAATTTATATATATGTATGTACAGAATTAACTCTTTGGATAACTTATTCCTTTCTATGTAAAATTAAATTTGTACCATTGGCGCATTCGCCATAAATTTAAAATTCACAATCAGTAACAATTTTTTAATTTTTTTAAATAATTTAAAAACTAGTAAGTGAAATAATTTGAAATTGAGCACATATATTTACGTAAACATTGTCCAAAATCTGGAGACTTTTCCTAAAATTTAGATGTTCCGGTGGCGGAGATAGAGGATTAGTGGCATATTTTTCTAAATAAAATTGTACACCACTGTTTTACGGTAACAACCATGATATTTTCGGATTCGTCTTTCAGTTTTCTACAAATTGTTACTCTCTCATGTTTTTCGAGTAAAACTTAAAAAACGAACTGAGAACACACTTCGACATTCGAATATAATTCTTTTTAAAATTACATAGTGGGCTGCGATAGCAACTTTGACATTCTGAGAAGTCAGAAGAAAGAATAATATGTATAATGCTTTTCGAACAAATTATATTTTCGTTACTAAAAAGATATCGTGCCTGTGTTCGTGGAAATAGGAGGTATTTTTGAGCATTTACCCAAATAAAATCATTAAAATGATGATTAATGTTATTAATTTCTTTATTCGAATAAATAACCGAATGATTAGTGCTTGTCATGTCATTTAAGTAAAAGTGTTTTCAGTTGGTTTTTTAAGTTTTACTCGAAAATCAGTCTTTCTTCGAAAATTTTAGGAAACGCCCTCAGATTTTGGACAATGTTTACATAAATATATGTGCCCAATTTCAAATTAAAATTCACCAAAGAATACGAGGTTTCTTTTTTGGTCACCATTTGTAAATCACCCTGTACATGTAGGTATAGTTTATAAGGTGTTATAAAATTATAGGTGAATGAAACTAATTTAACATTATTTAAAACTATAAGCTGTTTGAACAATATCTCCCTAACCAAAATAAAATATATTTTTCATCAATTTTGAACATTCTATATCTGGAAAGGATTCAGACAAATGATCATAGGAACCTTATTCTTTATTTATTTACACACTATACAAACGGTTCTATCTATGAAACCAGAACAAAAGCTGTTCTGAGGACATAACTAGTTATATTTAAGAAAATGCAACAGGTCCATGCCTAATATTAATAAATTATCACAAAATTTGTATGAATATACAGAAAGTTTCCAATCAGCATTATTGGTATCGGTTCCCTACCAACTTATTTAGAATTAATCTATTTTAATTGCAATTTTACAATATTCCATTATTGAAGAATACTTATTACAATTGCACATAATATACTGCGTTACGGTCAAAAGTAATTTTAAGAATTATTTTACTTTATACTATAATTATGTAATTATCTAATTTAATTTTTTGTAATTTTGCAATACTTAGTATATGGTACTAAGATAGGTACTATTATAGAATTGTAATGACAGTTGTATTTAAATTTGTATTACATTCGGAATCCTTATTACTCGGTATATACCTTTGTCGAGAGTAAAAGAGCTTTTTTACATCATAATGCAAATTATATGAAGGCATGTCTGGAAAAACGCCAGCTGTGATTGTTTGTACAGCGACTTCGTCTAAGAGTGCATACGGTGAGGATGTCACGCACTGCATAGTAACTAGTAAAATAGACGACCCGGATTTACTGACGAGATATATTTTTATGCAAATATTGATGTCATACTTAATGGTAAATGAAGCTTTCCAGGCGGGAACAAGAATACACCTATATGTGTCCACCATTTGCTAAAATTTGCATTTTTGTTTGTAAGTAAAATACATCAATATTTTTAGTCTATTTAAAAGGAAACTCAGGCAAATTAAACAAAAAATCTAAAAAAAATTGAAATTTTTTGTAAATTGTAATTTTTTTTGTACATTTAAAACAGAGTAAAGATATGATTTTTTAAAATTTAATAAAAAGGACAAATATTTGTTTACTAAGAAAACAAATTGTAATATAGTCATAGGTTTTTGACATTATTCATTTCAAAATGTCATTTTTCATAAAAGTTTGTTGTTTATACAGGGTGATTCAGAACTTAAATTAAAAAAAATTGAATGTACTGAGGACTTTTACAAATACAATTTTCTAAGAAAAAGGGGCAGGCACTGGAAACTGGTCCACTGTAAAACATGACCTTGCGCAGGCAAAGCATGCAGTCGGCTACCGGCACGGCAGCAAAGTGTATTAAAAAATGAACGAACAAAAATTGAAAGAATTTCTT
Source organism: Anoplophora glabripennis (assembly GCF_000390285.2). Lineage (NCBI taxonomy): Eukaryota > Metazoa > Arthropoda > Insecta > Coleoptera > Cerambycidae > Anoplophora > Anoplophora glabripennis. The sequence goes on along the minus strand of NW_019416953.1, from coordinate 152,373 downwards.
TCCCAAGGAAAAAAATATATAAAATTTTATAACACCTATCAGGAAATTCAACTGCTTTTGCCGTTATTATTATTATTAATCAATAAAAGTAATTTGTGGTTTTAATTAATAAAATAATTTGACATACCTGCACATTACAACAAGTGTTCGAAATTTTGTCTACCGACATATAAACACATTTGGGCCCGTCTTATCCAGTTTCTACGAACTAACACAAATGTTGTCTTGCTTCACCATAACACAAATGCTTCACCATAAGACAAATGTTGTCTTGCTTCACCATAAATTAAAACGATACCTATCAATTCCGGGTTGCTATACACATAAGCCATTTTCGACACTTGTAAAACTAATGTACACACTATCGCAAAAACGTTACTACTAAAATAGGATTTCAGTATCGGAATCGCCTGGAGCTACGTGGATAGAGAACGCATAACTCGAATGACGCTAGAAACTACAATAGTCCAGCGATGTAAAGGTTAAAAACACTACAACTTCATTTTTTTTTCTCGGAAACTATAAAGATTTTATAAAAAAAATTTATGATATTGACTCCATTTTTCATGACGCATCTATTCTCAAATGTGTTTGCATAAGTATATTTATATTGATTAATTCCGTACAAAAAGAGGCGGCCTATTGTAAAATTCTAAGTAAAATGTGAAAACAAAAAGATCTTTTTGTAGTAGTTGTTTTTTACGTATTAGTCGTCAAGGTTGATGAGAGAATGAGAGAACAACAATAATACAAGATGCTTCTTTGAATTATTTCAATATATCAGGTATATCTAGCAATCCTTAAAATGCAGAAATACATTAATTATAATGTAGAGTAAACCGTACAATTATTGGACAGTGATAGTTATCGGACATGAACCCTTCGAAGGTGCCTATATAGTGTTTCACTTAGTTTTATTTTAAGTAAACACCATCTATTATTATTCTTTGAAAATAATTGTAGTCGCGGTGAACATTTCACGAGATGTCTCTGTAAATTACAGAAATCTGCAATGATGATCTGGTATGGCAAATTTCTTAAGAATTCATTAAGACACGAATTTTACATTGTGCAATATTTTTCGAAGCCGTAGTGATTTAATAGAGATTTGAGTTATTAAATGTTTAAAGGTAGGTTTGTTTTACTGAAACGTGTATTTTTTATAAGGAGCAGTCAATTATTTATAATAATTAGTCTATGTCCAATAACTATATCAATGGTGTTCTGAATTTTCGTTATTGGACAAGTGTCCTATAACTGTAATTTTGGCTTGGTGTGATTTATTTATCCTTTTTTAACACATACCTATGTTACTCTAATAAAGCTCTATTTTTATCTCATTCAGTTGACCTGTTTATACAGTTATTGGACAGGGGTGTCCAACAATTATCTTCTCCTGTTCAATTACTGTATAACCTAGAGGGGTATTTTCTAGCATGCCTCAGAAAAGGAACTACAATCTTGATTTAGTGGAAAAGGCTGTAGGTGAAGTTAAATCAGGTTAAGGATCTTACAGATTTTTATCAGAAAAATATGGAATACCAAAATCAACAATAGAATTCAGGTTAAAAAATCCTGGTCATCGAGACTCATTTGGACCTCCTACAGTTTTATCAGAAAAGGAGGAGGAAATTCTGTCCGTTTAATAACCACCATATTCACATTCTAGAAGAAGATGACGACATACATCTATGTCACATATGCTACAAAATAGCGACATTGAAAATTAACAAAGTGAATCTGACGAAGAAAAAATTGAAAATGAGGAAGAAGAGAAAGAAGAAACAGATAGACTTTATGAGTCGTTTAAACAAACACGCAAGGAACATTTTTATTAAGTGGTCAGACACCTATTAAAGTGTTTTTTTAAATAGAATTTCAGTTATCTAATGTGTCCAATAAGTAATATTAAAGCGTCCAATAACTAACAAAAACGTCCAATAACTGTATTTTTTACATTAAATTTATAAATACATTTCTACAAAACACATGTCAAGTTTTATTATAATTACTAACTATTATCTTAATGTACACGAATTAGGCTCTGCTCTGGATGTATTTTATTTTTATTTGTTTCATTGCAACGATCGGATGTGATACAGAGTATTCAGTATTTTTCTTAAGTGTCCAATAACTATGCAGTTTACCTTATCGTAGCTGAATCACTTACGTTAATCGTTGTCCACAGTGAGTTGTCATGCATAGCTTTGAAACGCTTTCAAGCAATAAATTTACCAATACAATGAAATTGTTTCATTAAAGATTCATACATGCTTAGAGACAACATAAAGTATTAAAATTATGTATTTTTACATCTAAATCATCTCGTAAGCTCCGATACTGTGTGTGTGGGAAGTCTTCTGCTGGTCTAACTATAGCTTTAAGGGGGTTGTTGACGGTAAATATCTCGGAATAAATATTTATTACCACGGTGAAATACGAGATTCCTAATTGGCTTAACAGCTTACGAAACTAAAGCTTTATCTGATCCGACTACCGTCGCTCCCGTACGTGAATATTGATAATCGAATTTATAGAGGAGTAAGATGGGGAACGTAGAATAAACGTTTTGTTAAAATGACTGAATAGAAATACAACTGCGATATTGAATTTAGTGACAAATCATTTATTTACTGATTTATTTATGTATACTTTTATGTATTTATTTATATATATATTTACGTATGTATTTGTTTAGAAACGATAAATACAATAATAGTCCTAAACGACAAATCAAAGAAAAAAAATCCAGTCTTAAAGAAGATATTTTCGTTTTAACTGTATCATAAAATGAAAATAGGTTGAAATATATAGACGCCATTGTGTTTCTTTTTTTAATAACAATTCAATTAGCCCATATTATACCATATTATATTATATTTTCAAAATTTTCAACTAACATTGTATTAAGTAAGTATTATTTTAAATTACTTTTACAGGTACATTTTGTAAAGGAAATCTCAAATATTTTGTATCAAATCACCCAATCTGGCAACGAAAGTTTTCTTCCAGTTCCATCATTTATCAAAGAAATCTATCTACCCACCCCATCAAAGTTCCAGCAAACATTTAATAATTTTCATAACTTTTTGCTTAGTGACGTCATACCCACAAATTAAAATAAAAAAAATTACCATATAAATTAACTAGTTCCGTTACCAAAAATATTAAATAAACATTTTCATTTTCTTTACAATTTGAGAAAACTACCCCATTGCTTTACCTATGTATAGATTTTCATACTTTTGCGACTTCTAAAAATTGCCATTGGCAAGATATGTCTGGAGCATGTGCTTGTCTTGAATCTTGCCAAAAAAATATCATCCTGTAATTTGTTATCATAAAATTGGTTTATAAATACTATAAACTATTTTATCGGTAAAAAAAGAACGTACCAAACTCTTATTTTTATATAAAATATAAACAGGTTTTCCTAGCATAACGTATTTTATCGGTAATTAATTCAAATCATCATTAAGTATCAAATGTAAAGTTTTGGAAAGTCTGCGATATTATTTGTTTTTCCAATTTTCTAAGAAATTATAACTACACAGGTGTTTCTGAATTTTCATATGAAGGTGCAAACAAATTTAAGGCCGTTACTGGTGCAGCAGCCAGCTATACGTTATACAGGGTGACTAAATATTCGGAAAAATCCGAATTTTACAAAAAAAATAAATTATAAAGTTTCAGGTTTTTGCAATGTTAATAAGACAGTGTGATCAAATTGTTCGTGTACACCTTCGTTTTCAAGTTATAACATAAACTTCAAGTTGTTTAAATGTAAACCATAGTTAGCTATGAGCTGGAAAAAAATGTATTTTTTATGCTTTCCAACGATGTATCCAACGAACAATTGATGTGGGCATCATGTGAGTACCTCTGTATGTGTCAGTGCACTGGAACAGCGTGCGACTGGCATATTTTAAATAAAAAGTAAAGAATAAAGAATTTAAATCATAATGATGGAAATCGTTCGTGGTAAGTAAATGAAATATTTAACAAAGAGCAAAAAATATCAGAATGTTAAGAACAAACCATTATTTACTTTAAATATATTAAAGAAATTGTTCAAAAACCACATCGTAATTATTAATGCACAAGATAGGTACATCTTTTTGAAACAGAACGCGTATCAATATTGTCAAAAGTTTTCTGAACGAATATAACACTCAATAATATTACGCTTTTCCTCGTTTAAAAAATTCATTGTCTTTGGCAATTGAAACGATTTTTAAAAAAGAAAACTAACTGTCAAATAATGCTACAGTAACTAAAAGCGTTGTCAGTAAACGTTCGATTGTTTTCACAGCCATCTACATCAGCGAGCAACTGAAATGTTAAAATCAGCTGCAGTTTTCCCATTTTTCAAAATAACAATACCGAATATTATATCGTTGGAAAGCATAAAAATATACAATTTTTTCTAGCTCATAGCTAACTATGGTTTATATACACGAAAGTGTACACGATCAATATTATTTTATCTTCTTCGAAAACATTGATTATTGAACTAATGCGGTTAGACAATCCGCTTTTTTAGTGAAAATACCATCATAACTTTTTTTTCAGAAACACCATACGTCTGGATAAGAAGGAACTATTACTTATCATATCGAATAAGTATTAAACAATGAAATGGAATAAATATTTGGATTATGTAAATACACGTATATGTGTTTACCGTGAATTGATTTCCTTAATTCTCCAAAATTTGAATCCGAGCTGACGTAAAGATTTTTACAAATAAAATCAGGAGTGTAATATTTATTTCTCTTTTAGGTACTTGATTAAATTCTAACAGTGAAGCTGGAAAGTTTTAATATAAGTGGAAAGGGCAAACGAATGGTTTTACCTTTTCGAAGCACAAAAACAAGGAAATTATTTTGACAAAACCATGTCACAAACGAGCATTTTACGAATAATCATATTAACTTTAACATTTCAAAATTACTTATCGTTTTTTGTCGCCAATGATGTTATCAGCGATAAAAGTTTTGTCAGTAAACCTAAAAATCTTGGCTGCTTCTTTTCGGCGACTTCTCTTTTTTTGATAAACGTGATTGGCAAAACTTAAAAACGTTTTTAATTTGACTAATCGCATTGTAAAATTATTCAAAACATAACATCTGATAACAGCGCAGCGAGTGAAAGTCAATAACAATTTTATGTTCGCAATTTGTTTTCAAAGAAATCCTCTACGATTCGTAACCATTCAAAACTAAAATATTTCTCACTGCCCTTGGTAGAACATGAATAAATAAACACTGTATCCGTATTTCGACTTTATGTTATGTGATTCGGAATAACTGTACTTCATCTTTAATATATGTACATATTTCATAGTACGTACACATCCAACTACAGAATAAAAACTAGAAACTGTCGTTTGGCCTCACGTCACGTCTGAAAAGCATATCGTGTTATGGTTAAAGGTGAAGGGTTGGATCTACCCTTCCAGTACGTGAGCGTCATTACGTCACGCATTATGATTTACTATTGCAATACTCGCTCCAGGACACGCTCTGGCATACCAAGGTGATTACGAGGAGGAACATTCTGCGGGAGCAGTTAAATTTTCTATTTGTCCAAGGATTCCTCAAAAGAATTTATTGTTCATCGAACATTCCTCTAAGGCGGAAATTATAGAAGAACTGTCGTTCGAAGTCGATAGACCAATAATATTTTATCGTTATGTTCCTGGAGGAAAATTGAAATCCCAACCAAAAATACTGTGAATATTGCGTAACATAAGATTTGACTACTACATAAAGAAATGATAGCAACTAATTCAAGGTCATATTATAAAGGATTTCGTCCAATATCTGAATCTGATCTTTCTTGTATTAATGTTACTAAATATTAAGTATATTTTTTTCACCTGCACTAGATTACAATAGTAGAAAAGTACATGTTAGTGCAGAGCAGTATCAGTACATTAGCCAAAATTACAATTTTACAGGAAGTAACTTTGAATGTGAGGTAATGTTTATATGGACTTTTACAAACACATATAAATTTGTTTTCTCAAATTCGTAATGAAATCTGATTTTTTTTAACTTTTTGTCGTAATTTTCATAACCTGCCGATGGACAGGCTGGTGTAAACTCAAACAACCACTAGCGATTGGGAGATGCGGCAAATCTTTCTTGATTCCACCATACCATTAATATACACTAAAATAAATAACTATACAGAGTGTCCCCACCACGAACTCCATCGATGGATATCTGGGAAACCGCTCTAAGAATTTTTTTGAAATTGTGATGGTGTGATACGGACTGTGGTGCCTACCAAGCTAAAATATTTTCAAGGTCATCGTACTTCCAATTACACCGGAGGTCGATACTTTCTTATTTTAAATGGAACCCCCTGTATATTATTGCATTTTTGGAAAGAGCATCTATGTTTAAGTTGAAAACATACAGCACACTCCATATTTAGGATTGACCGTTTCCGAGATATTTTGATTTTTAACCAAAAATTGTCAGCAAAATTTAGTTTTCCCAGAAACATAGGCTTATTTTTTTCTGCAAATTGGACATTTTGTAAAGGAAGACCTAATTTATCGAATTTGACATGAAAATTTTCTAGTTTTTATACAGGGTGGTCAAATTTTGTTTATCGAATATGAAGTTCAGAAAATGTGGAAAACTCGAAATTTTTAAACCGAAACCCCTAATTTCTTTAACGTATTCCCATTCTACTCTAAAATTAAGTGTAACTTTTTTAAAGATTCCCTATACCTAAACCCAGTGATTTTCATTTTATTTACGAATAAACATTTCCCTTTTTTTAAAATGATGTTTCCATTTGTTTCGCACATTTTAAGTTAGCCATGACAGGTAAGTAACAATCAACATGACAACTGTTACAGGTTTTTATTTGTCAATTTATTTTAATAAAAGTTCAAAATGTCTTCCTTCAACTTCTCAACTTCTAAACATTTTTCACACCTTCGGATTAGTTCCTTGTGGGTCGCTGCTCCAATAAAATCCGGTGATAGATTGTCAAATGCTTGCCTTACTCTATGCATACATTTTTCGTTGTTACTGGAGTACTATACACACTATTTTTTAGTGTCCCAAATAAAATAGCATATGTCATCGGATTTTATTAGAGCAGCGACCCACAAGGAACTAAATAAATTTGACAATTAAAACCCTGTGACAGTTGTCATGTTGATGGTTACTTACCTGTCACAGCCAACCTAAAATGTGCGAAACAAATGGAAACTTCATTTTAAGAAAAGGGAAATGTTTATTCGTAAATAAAATAAAAACCACTGGATTTAGGTATAGGGAAACTTTAACAAATATTACACTTAATTTTAGTGCAGAATACGAATACGTTAAAAAATTAGGGGTTTCCATTAAAAAACTTCGAATTTTCCACATTTTCTGAATTTCATATTCGATAATTTTTTTACCACACTGTATAAAAACTGGAAAGTTTTCGTGTCAATTTCGATAAATTAGGTCTTCCTCTACAAAATGTCCAATTTGCACAACAGCATAAACCTATGTCTCCGGGAAAACTAAATGCTTCATCATTTTTGCTTAAAAATCAGAATATCTCGGAAACGGTCAATAAGTATAGAGTGTGTTATATGTTTTCAACTTAAAAATAGATGCTCTTTCCAAAAATGCAATAATAAACAGGGGGTTCCATTTAAAATAAGAAAGTTAGTGTCGACTTCCGGTATAACCGGAAGTACGATGACCTTGAAAATATTTTAGCTTGGTAGGCCCCACGGTCCGTATCACACCATCATAATTTCAAAAAAATTCTTCGAGCGGTTTCCCAGATATCCATCGATGGAGTTCGTGGTGGGACACCCTGTATATGTAAGTTATTCTCTTATACTATACTATATTATATAAATACTTCACTAAAGACCAATTTTCTTTTTTTACTATAAATTGATCTTAATGAAATACCACACTGCACTACACAAATTCTACGATATACCAAAAACCTTCTCGTTAGCCAATAAATTTAAAACTAAATTTCGCCATTTTCGTTTCGTTGAATTAACGCTGGCCGCCCTAGCACTCTGTTATATCACATCTGGTGGATTACTATTATGCAATTCAACTAAACTAGTTCAATGTCAGAAATCATTGACATTAAGATTCACAAACCAAACACACTGCTTCAGATACTTCTTATTAAAAACTTATAGTGATCTTAACGAAACAACACATGTCTGCCAAATTAGGGAATATTTTTATTTATTTTATATTATTAACATTTTATAAAACAAAATTAATTATTTTAAAATAAAAATAATTTTAATTACTTGCACATATATTACCATAAAAATATATAAAAACCGTACAATATTTCTTGAGATAGAATTCCAATAACAAATAAGCCAATAAAGTTCTGATGCCGGTACTACTGTAACAATTTACCGCGGCAGAGGCGTGCCTTGAAATTTTTCGAGTTATTTCCACATTATTAAAATATAAACACGATACTCCCCGACTGGGAATTAAATTCCTTTCTTTTATTTTTCACCTTTATTTTAATAAGAAATTACACTGAAAATGCATAGGATGATACACTTACGAAGAAACACGCCTTTGTAATTGCAAAACACAGTATGCAGCTGCTACGGTGAACGACACGCCACCAATGACTTTTTACCTCAGGTGACGAACGCTGTTAATTCCAAAAAAATTACACAGGGGCCTTCTTAGAATAGTATCAACAGAAGTTACCAATATAATAATTTCTTACTCATAAGGAATGCGATTCTGGAAAATAATTAACAATTCCGCGGTTAATCGTCTCTGGCGATCGGTAAATAGCCATTTCAAAAACGAAAATGACCGTTCGACTTTTACCGAGGACACATAGTTAAAGTTTTTAATAGATGCTATTTTTATTAATAGTGGTATCAACTACTTTTCAGTTTATTAATCCTACTATCCGCGTCATTATACAATAACATGTTCGTGTCTGCCTCTGATGAAGGTTTGCATCGATCAATTTATTCAATTGCACCCTAATGTCTGCCCTGTCGGCCTAGCGTGCCGGTGAATAATCCCGGTTTTTTTGCTGAGAGACGTCCGTGCATTTCATTGTCGTTTGTGGGTGTGTGTGAGTTTGACACTTTACTTGGTCGAATGTGTTGCACGTGCTTTTTGTGCCAGTCATTAGCAATGTGTATTATGAGCATAGAGCGGCACACGGCTTGGTCACAGATTTAAGCCTATGTTTGCTACTACAACGCATATTGCCGCTTACTAGGATAATATAGATTATTACTGTTTATTTATTTGATTGTCGCCACAAAGTTTCCGATGCCTATTAATATTATACATATTATAATTTATGCGAACAAATATTAGTTTTTTGAAACCACTCAAATTTTTTCTTCTACATTGATATCAGAAAAATATGACGACTTTAAAGTAATATATCGCAAATGAAAACATGTAATTCAAATTTCTCTTTGATACGTTATTCGTCATTACATTTGTTCTGATTTGGATGACGTTGTATCGCTTAAGATAGCCGAAAACCTTACGATTGATTCGAGTCAATTTTGAGTATTTTTTAACAAGCAAATTCAAGCGAAAAATCGCCACTAAAAGCACCCTCGATTGTGATTCGAGGGCGGTATTTCGAGGGCCCAGAGCCATCTCCACATCTATACAAATCTCTTTTAATACGGCGCCGAGTCGGGCACGTCGGAGGAACTAAATCACCTGCCCGAGGTACCGAGTGCAGACTACAGCCTTGTTTAAGCACAAGCAGCCGGTCTTCCGCCGTTATTGCGAACTACTGTGAAAAGAAAGCCGGCCAGAATAAATAAATAACAATGAATCCACTTTTTTCCTCTCTCCAGGCAACTTTAAATTCTTCGCTCGGTATTCCCGGCAACACTTTAAATAAACGCTATCGAAAAGGCAACTTACGGCATAAGAAAACCTCGGTAAACCGTTGAGAGTCTTCTAAATTATATCAGATACCTCTTTCTGTAAAGACCAAATAGGAGAGCTCATTACAACCTTTTAACGCTCCAGTAATTTGTTTGTTGAATATTTTCACAATATCTGATGTGTTTAACTTATAATAATGAGCATAAAGATATGATCTTTTTCCATTTTTAACGAACAGATGTGATAAAAAGTATTAGGTAAAATACAGGGTGGGCCATTAGTGTAACAAAGTAAAATAACTCCCTTGTTATTCATAATACAGGAAAAAAGTTTATATAAAAGTTGTACAGAACCAAAGAACGCAAAGGACAAAATTAATTTGAAACACACAGGACGATGGGTAAAAACGGGACACGCCATTACATTATTAATATTACATTTTTTAAAAGGAACATTCTGTATATTTTTAAATATATGGATTTCTGAGAAAATTCTATATATGACAATATAAACAGTTTAACATTTTAGTGTGGGGTTGCCAAGTTATGTAGAAAATTCTTTGAATTTTGGTAATAACATGACCTCGAAGAAGTTGTATTAACTTTCAAATACTAACACTTGGGGTAAAAATATTTTATAGGCAAATGTTAGGCAAAGACTCATATATTGGCTAATATCGATATTTATACTGAGCATTTTTTATAATACGATTATTTTAAGAAAGTTCAAACAAATTTTCTAAAATTTTTCAAATGGAACACCCTGTATTTTATTGTTCTATTTTATTCACATATCAGTCCACTTCAACTTTCATCAAGTATGTTCTATACCTAAAGTTGTTAGTTTTTAAGATATAGCAACATTTGTGGAAAAACCTAATTTTTATTATTTTCGGTCGCACGAAATGGCTTTGGAAAAAACTTACACATTGTGTCAACTTGTCAGTTCATAATTTATCACTCCATTTTGAGTTCATTTTATTAGTTAATATTTATGTGTGGTATTCTATAAAATAATAAAAATTAAGTTTTTTTTCAGAAATGTTGTTATATTTTAAAAACAATTTTATATATAGAACATGCTTAATAAAAGTTGAAGTAGACTGATATGTGAACAAATTGAAACAAGAAATACAGGGTGTTCCATTTGAAAAATTTTATAAAATCAAGTTTAAACTTTCTAAACATGATCGTATTTTAAAAATTCCCTGTATAAAATATCGATATTAGCTAATATAGGAGTCTTTGTCTAACATTTGCCTATAACTCTGTCTAATTATTTTGTTCCAAGTGTTAGTAGCTGAAAGTTAATACAACTTTTCGAGATCAAGTTCTTTCCAAAATTCAAAGAATTTTCTACATAACTTGGCAACCCTGCACTTTAATGTTAAACTGTTTATATTGCCATATATAGAATTTTCTCGGAAATCCATGTTGAGACAATGTTTTTGATCATCAGATTTCCGATGTGAAGTCTTTCTAAGCAATCATCAGTACCATTTAGTGTGGATACAATGCTGATATCTACCAGCATTGTATGTATTTTTAATTGTTGCCAAAGAAATAGGAAAGCAATTAAGTTGTGGATTGTGGAATATATATTTTTATTTTTAATAGCTTTTTCCCCAATCTCAAATGTAAAATGACATTTTATGTGAAATAAAAAATATTATCATTATCAATAACATAATTGGATACTATTCTACACGCAAGCCCCTGGAGAGATGATTAAATTTTTATTTTTTGTAAAACTTTTCCTCTAAAATGTGGTAAAAGTTTGAGAAATAGAAAACATTTCATTATTGAAATATATCAAAAGGGACAAAAAACTTCAAAACCCTGTATTTTGGAAAGGAGATTTTTGGACATATGTTAATATGTACTTTTCTTCTTCATTTTACTCTCTAAATATCTAACCTAGGAAACACGCTGTATATTTAATCATACACTAAACGGAAATGAATTAATTTTAATGGACATTAAACAAACAAGGTTTAGTAAAATTTTAAAAGGCTCCACAAAATATGGATAAATTACAATAAATTAAAATAGATGCCGAAAATGGTGAGGAATAAATAACAAAAGAGAACAAGAGAGTTATGAAAAAGTTTGTAAACGTGGTTCGTTATTTTCAACCACACAGCTCGACAAACTTGAATAAAAGCAATTATGGAATTGATAGAAACAAATGTTTTCGGTCAATATAGGGCAGGCAAAACAGAGTTGGAAATGGAGAAAAAAATAAAACATTGTGATTGAAAGAATTCTGGAAGTTTGGCAACATATATGCCGTCTTTGTTTAAAATGTTCTCTTGAAGTTGTAGATAAGTGTATATGTCACTGAAAATTTTAAATTGTCTTGTTAAGGGACACTTTACTGTGCCAGAAATACAATACCAATATTAATATGATATTTTAATTTTTATTTGCCACAAAATGCATTTTCAGTTACCTTGAACAAAAAATAAACAATTATTTGTGCATCTAGTTCTTTATTCGCAATAAATAGGAATCCATAGAACTTATTAAATTTTATCCTATGAAGAGAAAACGACTTTAATACAGAATCACGAAATATAAAAATCCATTTATGTTTACTCGTACAAGACGAAATTAAACAAAATCTTGGAAGCCATTAATCATGTTTTCATGTCTATTTATCAGTCATAAACGGTAGAAGAGAAAATCTTTTAGGGTTTTCCTTCAATATAATCTTAATACCATGTAAAAAGATTTTAAATAAGAACGGCATAATAGCCTGATCAATTGAGAGAAAAAGGACGCTATGAACATTCTAGAACACACTCCAAAAATGGGGCGTTGTTAGTTGAGAATATAATTTTAAATTTACTATACCGGGTGATTCAGTTTGATATTGGCGGCCTCGTATCTCTTTTGTTTTATCAAATAGCTATAACAAACCCTATATATTTTTAAATCGCCGCTCAAACTCTATCAAATGATATTGTTAGATCGTCTCCATGGTAACATATGTCAAAATTGCCATAGTCAACTGTTTTTGTTCAAATGGATATATTTTTTTATCAATTCTGGAAAATATGTTTTTCTGCGTTCAACTATATAAAGAAGTCTATAGTTTCATTAGAAATATTACTAGAAAAACAGCAAGAAAGATGCTCCCTACTTTCAGTAGCTTTATTCTGAAAAGTCATAGCCAGCTGCGGAAACAACTGAATTTTGACGTTTCTAAATAACGGTTTTTCAAAATACCTAATTGACATTTTGTACCTACGTATTCTATCTATAACTAATTATTATTACTATAACATGAATACTTATAGTAACCAAGAAAAACTAGATATGATTTTAATACAGGGTGTCTCATAATTAGCTGCCAACCCTGAACAGGCCGATTCTATGATCAAAACTAAGTAAAAAAGTTCATATGCTTCCTAAGGGCACAGGGACCCATTGAAGAGGGAGGAATGGAAATCATTTTTTTGCAATATCTCTCAATCGCGTTGTGATAAATGAATGAAATTTGGTATACGCAGCTAAATTTTGATGAGCAATTTGATGGACTAATCCATTTATTTCCACAAGGTCCATTGGGGAGGGTACGAGGGGGCCCTTAGTACTTTGCGGGGGTAACTTTTTCATCTTTGACTTTTTAACAAATTGGACAGCAAATTCCGTTTTCCCGAACTGTTTTACGTTAAAAAGGTACTCTTGTTTCAAATCGTTATCTTTAACGGTTTCTGAGAAAATCGCTCTTGAATTAATCCCACTTTAGTCAATTTCATAGTAATTTAAACAAAATTATCAAGGTATTCTTATGTCAAAGTATTGTCAACCCGATTGCCAATTTAATAGTTCTAAGCGAAAACAATGGAAGAGTTTACGGGACAAGAGTTAGTTGATATGATATTTATTTATGGCTTATGCGATGGTAATGCTGCAGCGGCACCGGACCCATGTTCATATGAACTTTTTTACTTAGTTTTGATCATAGAATCGGCCTGTTCAGGGTTGGCAGCTAATTATGAGACACCCTGTATATGGAGAAGGCCGAAAGAACGCTAAAGTCAGATATTTATACCAACATCGTTTTCCGCCGAGACAACTTCCATCAGATAAAATTTTCGGAAAGTTAGCCAGGAATTTGGCAGCAGATTTGGTTTTCAAAAGAAAAGAAGACTTAAAAAGTTTAAAAAAACCAGAAGGGGAAGAGATGAAGAACATTGGATGAAGATGTTAAATGGCCTGCTCTAGATGTCCTGATCTCATTCCTATAGATTTCTTTCTTTGGCCTTACCTAAAAGAAAAAGTTTACTCTTCGTCTTTAAATGATATTGACGATCTTAAAAACAGAATAAGAGTAGAATGTTGGAGATTAAATAGAGAAACACTATATTGTGTTTGTAGAGAGGGAGTGATAAACAGAGCTATTCTGTGTTTGGAAGCAAATGGAGGTAATTTTGAACATTTGAAATAAGTATTGTTTTAAATTGTTATCTTATTATCGTATATTAAAAATAAAATATGTTACTTTGAAAAACATAGTAACTTGTTTTCGCAGCTGGCTATCATTTTTCAGAATAAAGCTACGAAAAGTAGGGTGTATCTTTTTTTGCTGTTTTTCTAGCAATATTTCTAATGAAACTACAAACTGCGTACATAGTTGTACGCAGAAAAAAAATATCTTACAGAATTGATAAAAAAAATATATAGTGTGCCATTTGAACAAAAACAGTTGACTATCGCAATTTTGACATATGTTACCATGGAGACGATCTAATAATGTCATTTGATGGAGTTTGAGCGGTAATTTAAAAATATATAGGGTTTGTTATAGCTATTTGTTAAAATAAAACAAATACAGTACCGCGAATACCAAACTGAATCATCCGGTATTGTGGACTACAACAAATCTTGTAAAACAAAAAAAAACTCTATTTTTATGTGTACCTTTTAATCTCTGCAGAAATTTGGAAAGAAAATATTTTCAGATTCGTTTCTGTGAGATACGTGCTTCTCACGCTAGAAATTATATATGTCCTTGATATTTGTATCCTTTCCTCCAACGTATTAATACATAACGTAGATACACAAATGTGGGCAAAACCCATAAGCTGGAATCAGTTTCCATTATTCAACTTATTTTTTCATAATCCTAAGTATTTTTTAGATCTAAATTAAAAACTAAAATAAATTTTAAATAAATACAGGGGTATTTATCATCAAAAAGATCAGCCAAAGGGATTGGCTTTCAAAATTTAGTTTTGCCTAACCTCAGACGCCTCACACTCAGAAAGTAGATAGTTATTGTTCATTGTTACATTATAAGGACTGTAGCATATGTTAACGTTTCGAGAAATCTATTTTTGTTCTCAAATAGTCAAAAAACAAATATTATAGTTTTTTATCTGCCTTCCATAAAAATATAAGGTATTCTACAGTATTTATTTTGATGTAACTTATCATGTTTTTGAAAATATTCAACCAATAATCATCAAAAATTAATGAAATAGTTTGAAATGCATTTATCACTGTTGGCAAAATAAACGAGAACGCTTTTATCTTTCTTTTTACTGAATTACTTTCCCAAAACTTATATGCTATTCTACTGAATAACAAGTCTGTTTTACCGTGCATTCCCACAGATTTGCAATTTTTAAATTCTCCCTTTTTAATGTAATTCCGAAGTTCTCCCATTCTAACATTTAAAGGTCTCAAAGTTTCAGCAATATAATGTTTATTCCATTTACAAGATATTATGTAAATGCAGTTTTTCTAATCTTGTTTCATTTTTGGGTAAAATTTTTTGATAAAACGTATCGCTGGTTTGAAAAACTATTAATGTTAAAACTATTACCAATTCTTTTTAATTTGTAGGTAAAGTACATACATATTTTTACATATATATACAATATATTGCTATATACAGGGCGATTCATAACTTATCCAAACAATTTTGGGAATAGATGGAGCAAGAGAAATGGAATCAATGTCGTAAAAAAAAATTTTGTAAAATCCTTATAGTTTCCGAGAAAAAAAATATTGAAGTTATAGTACATTCAACCATTACATAGCTGGACAACTGTAGTCTCTAGCGTCATTCGCCACGTGGCCTCAGCGACTCCGAATACTGAATTCGGATTTTGCAATAATTGTCGTTGCTATATTTAGGTACTTGCTATCTGTGGTGTTTACAACAGGTTTTTAGTAGTTAGTGTCAAAAATGGTTTGCGTGTACTCGGAGTTGATGGATATCGTTTTAATTTATGGAGAAGTATTTGTGTTATGGTGAAACAAGACAACATTTGTGTTAGTCCGTAGAAACTGAGTACAACGGACCCAAATGTGTTTACACATTGATAAATAAAATTTTGAACAATTGTTGTAGCATCGGGTATGTCAATTGATTTTATTATTTAAAAACACAAATTAATTTTATTAATTAATAAAGGCAAAAGCAGTTGAATTTGCCAATATAAAATAGGTGCAATAAAATTATATTTACATATTTCTTTCCTTGCGAATGTTTTTGTCCGTTTTTATCACACCGCCATGCCGGTCGCATTGTGCGAGGTCAGGTTTTACAGTGGACCAGTTTCCAGTGCCGTGCAGAAGTGTATTTTTAAATCATTTTCGAACTGCCCTTTTTTATTTTTTCTTTACAAAATTGTATTTGTAAGGGTCCCCTGTACATCCAGAATTTTATTTTTGGATAAGTTCTGAATCACCCTGTATTGCTATTGCTATATATATTGATATATTTACAATATTCTGTTGTACACTTTCATAATTATTGTTATTTTCAAATGTTCCATCCATAAATATTCCTAGATATTGATTATCTAAAATATTTTAAACCAAAGTGAAGTAAAATTCGAATATAATTTAAATTTTATTTTATTTAATTTTAATTTATAATTTTTATTACCTTCTCGCTCATCGGAGAAGACATCGTTAATGTATATTAGACCCCTGAAAAATTACTGGTAATCATTAACACTCGTCATAATCCAATTTATTACACATATACACCTGAGCTAAGCTTTTCAGCTCTAAAGATTGTAAGATATGAGTTATGAAATGGAGCACATCATTCAGTACCTACCTTTTTTCAGTTTCATTCATTTTGTATCTTATTTCCAATTAGCCGCAATTATTTATTTCCACGAAGAGATAAAGTTTAAATTATTAACGTGAAAATATAAAGGCCGTTTCATTATGTGCTTATTTTCAATCTACAGGGTGTCAAAATTAAATATTTTTTAATAGAATTTAAAAAACAATATATTTTTTATATCTAGAGCGCACACCTTACTGATGGTACAAGTATAACCTGTATATTCTTTGTAGGTACCTACTTCACATATCGGTAGTTTGGAACATAAAATAGTAGCGAATGAAAAATACCATGTCACAATTTTCTAAAACAGAAAACTCTTAACATGAAATATTTATTTTTTCTATTTTTATAAGAAAACACATCAGTTATCGATAAACATAACAGTTTTCAGTTGTCGAATCCTGTCTTATGTGTATCATTTTTCATATTTTATTTACTTGTATTCTACTTACAACGTTCTGCCATATCCGAGCAATTGCTTTCCAAATATAAAAATGAGAATCATCTAACGTTACACAAAAGCGACAGAGCATTGCAGAATATCGAACAACAGATATCAAGTGACTTGAAAAAGATATGTTTACGAATTTGCTCAGAATGCGTTGGCGAACAGACATCTTATTGTGCAAAAGATTAATACTGCAAGAAACAAAGAGCTTCGAATATTGGAATAAGGGTTATAGACAAACAAATCGTACCTATTAAGACAAATACAATATTAAAATGGCCGATATAAATCAAAAAGAAAACTTCTATGAAAATTCACAATTGCTTTTTACTGTTACGTTTCTTTCAAAAAAATAGAAAGGCTTAATTGACACAAAGAAAATCTCAACTCTCAGAGGACTAACAATAATACATGTAGAAAAAACCATCAGTAAAATAAAGTACATAAGAACAAGGAAACGAAAGAATATTTGGCAATAGTGTGTCTACCGTATCTACAAGGATGCACTAATAAGATTGATAGACTCTTAAGGATGTATGATTATTTTCTCGTTGTTTTACCAGTTCACATAATTTACGGATGTTAAATAAAGGATACAAATCTCCTCGAGGATAATACGATATATTTGCTATATATAATAATTATATTTTACATAGTTTACACACAATACATTTTTGAACGCGTACGCATCTTTACCCGAATTTGACGAGCAATATCTCCGATGTCCGAGGTCTGTAGGTTCGCAGTGTGTACAACTGCTACTCGATCATTTGCGCTGTTGCCACATCTACATTGTGTTTACGCGTTCAATAAATATAATATAAAACTACTTAAATATGATATTTTTAATTTGTTAATTAGTCAATATGCATGCTATGTGCATATTAAATAGATTTCTTTGCAATATAGATAATGTTTATCACAAATAATTTCAATAGAATTTAATTTTTCCAAGTTGGCAGCGGGCTCTAAGAAATAATAAGAAAAGCATAGGACCCCCTGCGATCCTCACTTCCCTCGGACTCTGATAAACCTCCTTAAGAAAACAAAATATTAAGAATAGAAATTGAAATCCTGATTCGTCTAACAAAGTACAACAACATTCGTATAGATGTTGCTACAAAAATACGTTTATATTGAAAATTGTACTACTATTTTATTTATAATTTTTGTGAACTTTTACCACCACAAGGATGAATTAATCACCTTAGGCAAGCAATATAATGGAAAATTTTCAAAAACGGGTTTATAACACGGTCCTTTAACGTGATTTTTGTTTTAATTTTTGGATACAGAATAGTACCTAGTTTATGTTAGCAATACAAGGGGTTTCAAATCAAAGCGGTGACATTGCTATCTAAGAAACAAACCAACAGAGATAGAATAGGTAATAGATACAAAGTAATGCTACTATATGTACCTGTAGGTATTGAGTAGCACTGGCAATTAAGATATGACATACTTTGTCTTTTTATATTATATCTTACCCACATTCGAAATATGTCAGTATAGCTGTATAAGATATCTAGGTAGCTAAACTATTATCACTCGTTTCACCTGTGGCATATTGATAAGAGCTAATAAGTTCGAAACAGGTTTATGCCTTATGAATCTGCTGACGAATGATCTTAGTTATTTACAAAATATTGTCGGTTAACTCAATTCTGGACGTTGCTTTAGTCCGCAGAATAGTTGTTTTCAAAATATCATTAAGGTATAATTAAATTGGAATAAAAATTAACGACATTTTTTTTTATCTCTAGAGGAAACATTAGCTGAAACTAATTATTGTCAGATCAAATCTATGTATTTTGTAAGATTTTTTAATTTCTTTGATGTATTCGTAAAGAAAAGAGTTTTGCTTAATTCTGTAATTAGTGAGAAGCTTTAAGTACGTTAAGATTTTTTACGTTATTAAAAACATATTAATTAAAAATATAAATAAATTTTAATGTGTGCAAGTGAATACTAAGATTTCAAAACTGTATAGAAGTTACACCATTTTAAAGAAGATAATCGTCCCGTGAATTTGTTGAGGATCATTTACATAACATTCACACATAAAGGGTTGCTTTGGTATTTACAAAAAAACTTGTAGATGTCAAAGTTCTTGGATATTTTCTTGTGATTTCAAAACTGTACTTAAAAAAAATCAACTTAATGTTGCATTTCGGATACATTTATTGAAATCGTGCCTTCTTTAAGTAAAATACTCTACTGTTTTATACAAGGTGTTAACGAAATAAGTATTCAAAATTGGAGAGTATGTAAAACATGTCGAAATATGATGAAAACCTTAGTAGAGTTTTTGTCAGTGGCGGCCCCTAAGGGAGATACAGCCCCTTGAAGGGGTAACTCAGGAAACAGTTTTTATTGCATAACTTCAAAACGGTCTAATATTAAATCGCGAAATTTTGGGGTTGTATTACTATTTATATGCTTAATAATTGGCACAATATACAAATCAAAATATGCTACAGGCATAAGAAAATGCGGGACCATGGAGCAAATTTTAGAATTTTTTTTGTACGCAATTTTTTCTACTTCCTAAACCGAAATTATGAAAATTTATCATATATTGCATAAAATAAGATACTCTTGTTAGATTTTAATAGCATGAGCCGTTTTCTAGTAAAATCCATTTCAATAATTCATTACATGGTCTAAAATTCCTGCTAAAAATAAATGTATCGAATTTTGCCATGAGAAAATGACTATTTATGACACAGAGGTGTCAAATATACGTCAATTACTGATTACATTACCTACTCAATATTCCAATCTAAGAAATTTGAATTTAGATACTGTAATAAACATAGAATAAACTAAATTATTATAGGCTACTAGTTTAGATACAGAGGAATCCGCGCGGATCACCTATCCGCGGCGGGCAGGTGTGAACGAATTCGATGAAACTACATTTACAATAAAAAATTTATGTTTCACAAGTTTTTTCTTGGCATTCTTTGATTTTCAAATAAAAATAATAATAGTAATAACATTTTATTATTCAAAATTATTTATGTTACTGTTTACTACAAAATTATCTACTTAACTGTCATATTAAACCCTGATTTAGTAACAGTTACATAACAACTACAATAACGATAATAATAGTACAAAAAGAAAATTAAATAAAAATACTATTTTTATTTTCTCATGGCAAAAATTAGATTTTAATAGCATAAGCCGTTTTCTAGTAAAATCCATTTCAGTAATTCATTATTTGCTCAAAAAATCCTACTGCAAAATAAATGTAATTTGATACATTTCATAATTTTGATTCAGGAAGTAGAAAAAATTACGTACAAAGAAAAAATTTTAAAATTTGCCCCATAATCCCGCATTTTCTTAGGCTCCAGTAGCAGTATTTTAATTATTATATTATACCGATTATTAAGCATAAATAGTAATACAACCCCAAAATTTCGTGATTTAATATTAAACCGTTTTGAAGTTAAGAAATAAAAACTGTTTCCTGAGTTACCCCTTCAAGGGGCTGTATCTCCCTTAGGGGCCGCCACTGACAAAAACTCTACTAAGGTTTTCATCATTTTTCGACATGTTTTACATACTCTCCAATTTTGAGTACTTATTTCGTTAACACCTTGTATATGTATGTGAATGGAATGCTTTCTCAAGATTACAATGTTATAATGTTTGATAAATCCATTTTATATATTAAAGTGCTGTTTAAAAAATTACCTGTATCTCCAAAAGGATCATTAAATTGGTTTTTTTAAGTACAGTTTTGAAATTGTACAAAAATTTCTCACAACTTTACACTATACCGCTTTTATAAATACAAATAAGAAAGATAAGTGGTACAGATTGTTCAGAAATAATTGTGTATACAAATATATTAATTATTTCAGCTGAATCATTTTCTTTTGTTAAATTTATCAGGTAATATTTATTCAAACTAATTAATTAGAAATAATATCCATGTAACCGAAAACTAGGTTGTTCCCTAAAAATTTTTCTATAAGTACTGAAGAATTGTAGAATTTTGGAATTACGTTTTAATTTTCTTAGAAATTTTTTTTCTCACGCGTAACAGAAGGTAGCAAAGTAAAAATTAAATTACTTGAGTAATTTTGCGAATAAAAAAAGTAGTTGAAAAAACAAACATATTTATATTATAAATTAATTTCCACTATTTAAATATATATATATGCAATTATAATTGATCTGTCTATTCTTTATTGTTTTTTAATAGGAAATAGGCAACCGGAAGAAGAAAGTTGAAGATCTATGTACTTCAAGACCTCAGTGCAGACAACATTATACATAGGACAAATAAGGAAACACCTTAGCACAAGGTTAAAGGAACATGGAGCAGTTGCTTAGAGCAGGGTTGTATAATATTTCATGTTGAACTTTGTTTATGTAGACGGCCCTATTATAATCCACACAAGAACTAGTTTAAGGTTAAAAAATGCTATCTACTTTCAGCAGAAATAATAACCGTCGCAACATTTCAACAAAGATGAAAGATTATTAAAACAGTTGTGAAGAAACCGGCAGCCTAGGCCCACAAATCTCTTGAAAATAAAATTATTTGACGGTTCAAATGCTAACATAGGGACGCGAATCCTGCGGTCCAAGGCAAAGGAGAGCCCAGAAAATTGATTACACGCCGCATTAACGACTTCATCCTGCAAAACTTAGAATAAATCTACCACTCTCCATGGCCAAGTGATGAAAAGAAGTATTAGTCTCTTACTAAACCAGGAGATTAAGCTGAAATAA
Organism: Anoplophora glabripennis; assembly: GCF_000390285.2. Lineage (NCBI taxonomy): Eukaryota > Metazoa > Arthropoda > Insecta > Coleoptera > Cerambycidae > Anoplophora > Anoplophora glabripennis. The sequence goes on along the minus strand of NW_019416953.1, from coordinate 130,182 downwards.
AAAAATGCGAGTTTGTTGGATAAATTCAGTAAAAAAAAATATTAAAACCACCGTTGGCCGGGTTTTTTACTATTACATAAAAATTTTAAACTTTACAAAGAGGGGACAGTTATAGAAATGCAATACGAAAACCTGTAGAAAAGGCTTCAAAAAAATAAAGTAATTTTTCTTTATAATGTTTCATGAACGGCGCTAAGACAAATGTTTATTGAACTTTCAGTTTTCAACATATATTTACAAATTCGAAACGCTAGAATGCAGCAGCTACGATAGATAATATATAGAATTAAAATGTAGTTCAATCTTTTACGAGCAACTGGATTTTTTATTTACATAATTACTTCTAGTATTAATTAAAATACAGTTAAATTAAAGATAAATATTTTATTGCAATTTAATTTTTCAGCATTACCACGAAATTTGAAACACCTTGTAGAATGCATCAGCTACAATAGCGAATGTATTAGGTCAAAATGTAATCCCATTTTTCATGAAATTTATTTTTATTATTTTATTATTACCTAGCCTAGAGCGTGTTCTAACGTCATTCCGAGTAGGTACCCTGCAGTTTATTAACCAGGGGCAGATACCTGGCCAGCAGTAATAAGCTCCAAATTTTTACTTTTACATTGCATACAGCTATCGCTGTTGCTTTCATTTATTGTAAATTGACAATAAAATTTCAATGAACCCACATTTTTTACAAATTCAAACCTATGTTCAGAATAGCTCTAATAGCCCATACCGTCCAGGTGCTTCTGAGCCTGTGACAAAGATTCTGAGGGACACAGGTTCTTAAAGCTTCCATATCAGGTACACTATGGAGATCTCCCACTACAAACTCTTAAGACTTCTAAATTAGGTTCTCTCAGAAGGCTTCACAAACCCTTAGTGCTCAGACAATGTCAAAGAAGACAGTGAACATAGACACAAGAGAAGCATACTCGCAGTGCGAAATTGTACAAAAGTGGAAAACAATTGACCATTATTCAATGGCTAACCATCTTCTTATCAATGGAGAAAGAGTGACAAGCAGGCGTACTCTTACTCAAGCGTCTGTTGAGGTTGGCATCAAGAGGGACACGTCCAATAATGTAGGTATAGAGATACAATACAACCTTAACCCACCACCAAGGTATAATGATAATCACATTCCACGATAGCATCGTTTCCTGGACGTATATAAGCTGAAAACTAAAATTTCTACCTTAGTGTCGTTGCCAAATAGAATAAACCTATAATTAAAAAATACTCATCAAAATCGAATCGCGAGAAACTCAAAGTGAAATGGGGACCAATTTTTAATGGTGTATTAATTTTGATGTAATCTTTGTTAAAGTGGGATAATGATAACCTTTTTAAGAACTTTCAGGACGTTGATAAGTCTGCCATGGCTTATCATGTTGTTTAACAGTCCTGTAACAATCAATAATTGCAACTAGTAGTTTAATTAAGTGTAAATCTGCAATGTGCAGATTTAATCGTGGCCAAACACCAATGCTAACATTTCATTCTATTGACAACCGTAAAATGGACTAATTGTTTATACAGGGTGAGTCAGAAAGAGTGGGTCAACAGTAAACTGGAGATACTAGACACCAAAATATTATGTTTGAGCCCATCATGCCTTATACGAATGTCGCTGGTTTAAGAAATACAGGGTGTTCAAAGTTTAAATTTTATTCTGAAATTTCTCAATAATTCAGAAAGTTTTGATAGCATGACTCTGAAAATTGGTAGTGTTGAGTTTTTTGGTGTGAGAAATACGAATTTGAAGCTTATTTCGACGTTTCTCCTAGAGGGCGCTAGTTTCACCGTATTATTTAGGTAAATCAGAACACATTTTTTTAATCTGTTGAGCTATGCTTAGAAAAAGCTAATAATCTAAAAGAACGTTCAATTCTACATAAAAAATGTACTCTTGTTTAAGTCGCCTAACTTTATCGGTTTCTGAATTATTTGCATTTAAAAGTTTCAATGTATTTTGTAGTGATTTTTATTCACCACCTACCTCAGTACATTTTATTATACACTCTTAAATGTCTCTGAATATTAAACAAAATATACCTAATTAATTTCTTCACGATACACCACATCCTTCAAGTTTGACCACACTGAGAAGTCCAGAGGGTTTAAGTCTGGACTTCTTGTGGCCAACTAAATACATTCCCACGGCCAATCCGTCGATGAGGAAAATGTTCATTTAAATACTGGCGTACTGGTAAGGCAAAATGTGGTGGTGCATCGTGCACGGTGCACTCTCATGGTGCACTCTCTCTTAAAACGAGTGGTACATCATCTAGAAGCTCGTTTAAATTATGTTGAAGAAAGTTTAAATAATGAGATCCAGTTAGATTGGGTGGCAATTCAAAATGTAATAAAATTTAAACCTTGAACACCCTGTATTTCTTAAACTAGCGACATTCGTATAAGGCATGATGAGCTCAAACATAATATTTTGGTGTCTAGTATCTCCAGTTTAGTGTTGACCCATTCTTTCTGACTCACCCAGTATATCGGAATGATAGAATCGATTGTGTACAAATGTCTTTGCAGCTGGGAGTGGTTCTAAATGGAATATATGCACAACACTTGTTAAATATTTCGAACAACCTGTAAAAACTTGAGAACAATATATTTATTTCTACTAATCAATAGTTTCTAAAAATCTATTTCCTTGTTGAAGAACTGCATCGTGTAAATTAAGAAATTACTTCGAGATATCTACTCAAGTGACCAAAAAGTATTTAATTTTAGCGGATGAAAGAGTTCGTGTTCCTTTTTCGCTTAGTGAGCGGCCTCGCTGAACGAACTAGATCCAAAGATTACGTGCAAGGCCGAGCCGTTTGAGGATATTTTATTTGCAGTTGGCATAATATACGAGCGATCCTTCGTACGGATTACTTCTTTAAAACGTAAAATGAACCTTGGGAAACTAACACGTGTCGGTGGTATCCTCTTTCCACTATTGGCTTTTTCGTATTTGAGTATTTTAAATTGGATAATGTAATTTTAAATAAAGTTCTAATAAATTTTCCTGATTGGCAAGTAGAGACGTCATCAAAAAGAACCCAAACCAATTCAATAAAAACCTGGATAAAGACATGTGGATACATCTTACCAAAAAATCCGATAAAAAACGAAATGGCACAAATATCTCCAATACCTTAGGGATAGGTATACGGAACCTATACACACTTTGAAGCAGTTTTAAATTTCTTAGCTTCCAAAGCAAAAATATAACAACCCCGGGTTCGAACGAAAAAAAATATAAACGTAGTTGTGGCCAGAAATATTTGATCGTCATGAGGGATACTTACGTTGTATACATCTATTTTTTAAGTTGACCGGAAGGCGCTGGCTACTAACTTTAAAGAGGGGAAGTATGGTTTAATTTTATAAAACAAAAGCAGAGTAAATACACCTAACTTTATTATTTACGTACAACAGTCTTCAAATTAAAAATGTGACAAATAGAAAGAACAACAAAAACATTAACAACCATTTAACATAAAATGAGAGTGCCAGGCTCACCTAGAGCTCCTGTGGGGAAAGAGCATGGCAGAGAAACCCACGATCGTTGCTCTAACTACCCAAATGTAAATACAAAACAACCGATAACAAAAGGCATAAATTGAGATCCTTTGCTAATGATAAAATAAGATCTGACTTATTTAATGTGTCACTAAATGTCACCTCACTCGAATTAGACATACACACTTCCAAGTAAAACTGAAGAGGTTTGGTGTTAGTTAGGTACTGGAGTCCCATACGGGAGGCAATCCAGCTATAGCTGAGATTTCGGAAGATATGTTTTAGCAATTATTTTTTTTTGTATTTAATTATTCTTTTTTTCAGATTCGTTCCTCACGGGCGCAAATGTTAGTGAATTCCACGGCCCTTATATGCGTCTTGACATAAAGTGAGCACAAGAAATGTTTTTCAAACAACGTAATCATGACAAAACAAGTTAAATGTGAAACAAAGGAGTTGTTATTGCATTATCCGGGCAGTCACGACAATATGTACATATTTTAACATGTAATAAATAATGAGCAATCTTTAATAATAATTGTAACAATTTTACGTTAGAAAAATATACGCCTCTATTATTATCATGAAACGTCTATAATCATCACAATCATAAGATTACATAGAACAATTAACAAGAAAGTACTCAGAGAATAATTACCTGCTAACTAATACCGGTTAAACAATTGGTATTATTTATAAATATTTCTATGGATTGTTCTGCTAGGCGTTAAAAAAACTAATACTTATTATTTAGAATTTCAGAAATAAATTAGTGACTAATTATTCACAGTTCGAGTGGTTGTGTATTTGAATTTAAAATTGTATTTTATTTTATGTAACTACTATTATTTTAATATAAAGCATACGTAAGAAATTTTTTCATTTAACGTCTTGTTGTTTGGTAAGCTTATCTACAACCTATTTTTTACATTTTAGTTCATCTGTAGATACTGTTTTGAAGCTACGAAATCGGTTGTCATATAGTAAGCAGAAATTAAAATACCTATACCAAAATATGGTTTAAAAAATTAGTAACTCTTTATATAATATCTTAGGATTGCGTCCCTATAGCAGATTAGTAAAAATTTCTCTGAAAAAATATATTTCAAAAGTAAATTTAAAAAATTAGTAGCAATATTACCAACATGCTAGATTACGTACTTATCTGAGCTATATGTGATGCACCGCTTCACCTAAAATTTCCGTTTGGTTGTGTAATTTAAAATTATTCTTAATTTTATATAAATTTTATAATTTAGGTATAATTCTATATTGAAAATGTAGTGTGTAGTATTTGTTTAATACGCAGAAATAAACAGAAAAGTTGCGCGGTGAACGCCTTCTAACAAAACATTGCCATTCGTTGAGCGCGAACATCAACCTCGTATCATACAGCTTAAGTAAGTGACGCGGATCGAAATCAGTCAATCAGTCTGTTTTCTGCTTCTCTTCGTAGTTTTATTTACAGCGGTTGTCATGGCAACGAGACGGCCAACACGGGAGTAAACTACGGCGTGGGGGAACGAGTGATGCGGAAATTGAAGCAGCATTGTCATCGCCCGACACCCATCACCTGCCTTTAAACAGTTCATAAGCGTCGCCCAGTGCTCGATTATAACGGTTCTTTGTTAATATTTGTTTTGTATAACAGATAATTGTAGAAATGTTTCCTATGTATGATCCAGTATGTATTTTATTGGAAACGCCATTTTCCAGATGGAAAATTGAGGACAAACATGATTTTTTGTATTGCGAGAGACCTGTGCCTTATTCTCTCGATATGGAAAAAAGAGGAAGTCAAAAGACAATGTGTACGTTCGGAAGTTTCGGAAGGAATGGTATTCGGAGTATAAGTGGTTGTGTGGAAGTGTTTATTTAAAAAAACTTTTCTGTATGCCATGTTTAATTGTGGGTGTAAAGTCGGCCGTGTGGAATAAGGGGGTTTAACAATTTTGGGAACGTTACTCGAGGCTGTCGTAACCACGAAACTTCTTTGGAACATGCATATACGGTGTGCGTTAAAGTTCACAAGCCGAACTAATATTTCTATTTTTTATAAAATCTAAATGAAAATCCTTCTCGCGAACATCAGTTTTTCTGTAATATTGCAAATCCAACTAAAAATTTTCAGATTCATTTAAAGCCGTTTGACCTTGAAAATTTGAAAATTTTCTACTGTGGCGCTTTTTTTCTTTTTAGTCGATCAATGAATATGCTTCACCCATTCTCAATGTCACGAGCCGCCACTGATAAACTTTAGAAAAGTAACGAATCAATAGATATTCAGTAAAATAAATGTAAAAAACGCATATCAGTATACAGGTTCTGGCCGAAGGGTTCGTGGCGAATTCTACATCACAAATTAACAAGAAAAGATTTCTGTAATATCCACCAAACGCTGCGTATCGTTCTTTATATACAGAGTGTTCATAAGTAATTATTTCAAGTGAGGACGATCAGAAGCTAAACTTGCATATTAAATTTGAATTGAACATTTCAAATATTCCAAATACATACGGACTTACAGGAAATTTTTTTGTTAATTTTTGACGTATGGATTATATTATCGAAATATCAGTTCTAAAATAATCGCAGCAGACTATGAATTGGGATCTGGACTGGATCATCGAATTGATTATAAATAGTAATAAATGCATCTGAATTGTGCAACCCAAATATATTTTAAGAGAATGCCCTACTTTTTAAAAAGCCACACTAAATATAAAACAATTAAAATGGAAATTCTTATTGTTTCAGAACAGACAAGATTATCTCATTATCTAATAATTTATCTATGGCATATCATATTTATTTTATAATTTTGAAGATATATTTCAATCAGTAATATGTCAAATGTCACATAACTATACAAACATAATTTATCCCTAATAGTTTCATGATACTTATTTTTAATTATTTCTCTAGATCTGAGAATTATCCGGATACATATAATCCAGAATAACCAGTCGAATATACATCCGTAAAAAAAGTATTCCATTCTCTAGATGTATATTCATTCCGATGTAACATAGGCATCTCTCACACTTAATGAACTTTTAATCTACCTAAAGTCGACTTCTCACTTTATAATCGCATTACAAAAAACTGTGCAAACACACGAATGCATTCTTTGTTAAAAACAGGACTCTATAATACAAATGCATTCAACTCCCTACAATTTCCATTTAAAAGCTTTTTATCTCTAACTTTATAAAGTAATTTCACAAAATAGCACCAACTCAATTCCTAAATACGATTTAATAGAAATTTTAAAGCTCTACGCATTAGAGAAGTGGCGCAGTTAAATTTCTCAAATGACGATTGTAAATGGCGCCTTTTAAGCAACTGTGTATGCTAAATTGTTTTATATGTCTTCTAAACTAAATTTTAATTTGTATAATATGGACTAAAATACGTTTTCTAGAATCAATCAAACAATTAAGATTTGTCTTTAATGATTTGCACTCAATATAACCTTTTTATAGTCGTAAGGTAATAGTTGCTAAAGGACAAATCAAGTAAAACACTATTAAAATGGTAAATTTATCGTAACAATTTTTTTATACTATTACCTCATAGAAACACAATTTAGTAAACAACAGATATTCAGAAAAATAAAATAATTTCAGTTGGGATTAAATGCCGTGTAATTTGAAAACAACTCAAATAATAACACAGCCACACAAAAAAGTAGTCTGTACTTTTCATGCGACATATGTTATCCGTAGTATTTTAGTCTCCTAATCACGAATCCGGAATTGAACTATCACATCACAGGAATTTCCTATCCACAAGAAACAGGTCAAAAATAGCAAAAATCCACGTAAATGTGCTAGGAAAAATTACACTTATTATATATTACACTTAACTTATATATACTACTACTATTATACTTAACCATATAAATGCGCATTTGCTCATTTATATGGTTAAGACCTCGCTGAACGTGAATCCGCGGTCAGAATTGATGGCTCTTTTTCTAGTCTCAAAAAAACGAGTCAATTGAGGTCAAATATCACGAATTTTCAAGAAAGAACACATTCGCGACAAAGTTGGTATACGGGGGTTTTCGGGGTCGCTGCAGAATTGCAAAATTCATTTTGTAATATCAGGAGGCAAAATTACTACGGATAACATATGTCGCATGAACAGTACAGACAACTTTTTTTGTGTGGCTGTGTAATAAAAAACCCGGAATGTCAAACCCAATGACTTCACACCATACACCAGAACGCTATGGACCAATAGTTATACGGTTAGACGAAGAATTGAACATAGGCAGTAGTCACACGAACAGAGTCCTTCCTCCAGATAATAACAACAATTAACTCTCTTCATTTATCATTAAGAACTTACATTAGCCATTCTTTTTCAGTTGAATGAACGCAGCACGAAAAACGACAAATACAGGTACAATCCAAAGGGTTTAATATCATTTTTAAAATTTTTTATGAAGAGAGCAATATATCTCTCGAACTACCAAGAAGTCCAAACCGAAGACGTGACAACCAGTCCACGAAGGCGTATTTATGAAGATCATTATCCAAGTCGAATTATCCCAGATCATACGATGTTTAGTCGTTTACATCAGCGTCTTAGTGAAATCAAAAGTTTTAAATAACGTACTGCTGAAAATGGGCATCTTCAAATAAAATGGCAAGTGCTTTTGCTCTTGTTCTTATACTAAATTTTAGCCACTCAACAGTTTAGAGGGTTCTTAAAAATTATGCCCTGATCATATTCGGCTACACAATGATTTTTCACATAGAGTTGCTCTGTGTCGATGGATGCAATAAAGATAGGATACAATCCTCGATTTTCTGCACAAATACTGATGAGGCTAACTTCTGATGTCTTAATAAATTTTCATAACAATCACATGTGGACTTATAAAAGCCCATATGTATTGTCGGAAAGCCATCATCAATACCGGTTTCTTAAAGAGCTACACTGATTGAAGAAGTCCCTTCTTCTGGGGGTATTTGAATGTTGCATTGTCGCGTCTTGTGGGACAATTCGACAAACTCCAAATATAATACGTAGAAAAAGGAACTTGTCATGAAGTTGAAGGTCGACATTTCCTACAGTTTCTGTAAATGTATTTAGTATTTTTTAATAAATCGTAAAAAAGGGAAAGTTACGAAATATTTAGTGAAAAACGCAAGGAACAGAAAAATTGCTAAATGAGACAAATTTCAATTTTTTAATTGCAATTTGCAATTACAATACAAGTAAGTTATATGGACACTCAAACAAATTGCCTATTTTCCGGATGAAACCCGTACCACCTTAGTAATTGGATCGTGAGAAACAAAATCTGAGAACTGTTCTCTCACCTTCCAATTTTTTTTAATAGCTAAAAATCACTCATGAAATCCAAAAAAATTATACTCAGTGAATTCAAGTCACATGCTTAAACCACTGAGACGATCTACGCACCTATTACTGCTGATATATCCTGGATATACGAAAACAGGATCAGCCTGTAACCCTGTTCTTGATGGATAAAAGGAATAGAGATTTTGAACCACCTTAAATTGGATGTTAGAAACACCCTACTCTCACAACCAACAAAACCTTCTACAACTTTATATTTATTGGGTTTCCCTTTGGATGGAGCCCTACGAAGGAATTTCTCTGAAGTCAAGGTATACCTAAAGTCACTTCGGATATTTAGCCTAAGATTACAGTTTGCAAGAGTTGATGCAAGAGTACTCGTTTCGATGGCAGTACCCAAACAGAAAACTACTGAATACAGAGTTTTGTCTGCTTTTTAGGTTTTAATGGTGTTTTTTGACAATTAAAAGAAATTGAATTGTGATGTAATATTTTCCACGGCACAATCGGTCAACATGTGTCTCATCCGTGGAACAGATCACTTTTTTTTGTGTGCCTGTTTTATTATATATTGATATCTTTTCAATGAGCAATATCCCTACTTCTAAAGGGGTTATAGAATTATACGATATATTGAAATTCTTGAAGATACTAGAAAAATAATTATTTTGAATAAGTTGCTAGTGTCAAAACAAATGAATTAATTTATCAATAATTATTATAAGCCTAAGTATATTAGTTCGAAGAAGAAAACAAGGTTACGAGGTAGCTAAGTGTGGAAAGTTGTATATAAAGAATTATTCATATTATTGTCTATAATTTTATTTCTGGCATAACTGAGAAGTATTTATTTCCTTGAACCATGAAAAATAAACACTAAAAATTCTACCCTTGTTTCAATAAGATAACGTATTTAATTACTTTATATAGGTACCCGAAAAAATGAAACTACTTCTTTTACAGTATCGATTTACCACATTTCTGTCTATTTTTTGTAAATGAATCCTTAATACCATATACGGCAGATACTTTATAGTATTATGTTTCATAGTGAGCCCAAATATTTTTTATATAATCCAATGAAAAAGCCACTTCTCAGCTCGTTTACATATTAACTAAATTTTCCGTTCCAGTGGCGCGTCGATGAGATCGCTCACATCGCGCCCTATATAAAAAGTTTACGCCCAATCGTAAAATTTTAAATTGCTGTATCATTAAGGGAGAAGAATGTGCTTTACAACCGACACACTTTTTATTCATTCTATTTACATTGGCATCATTGTTATCATTGCTATCAAGGGGCTACATTGAGGACGATATAAAACAAAACATACAATTTAGAGCTGAAATACTACTTTGTTTTCAGATTATGCTTTAATAGAGTCCAAAAATAAGTCAAAAGTTTTATATTTGTCGTCAATATGAACATAAACCAAAACAAATTATATTTGTGAACACGTAGATATATTTTGTACACAAATACAATACACGGTGTTAATGATAAGTTTTGCTAAACTTTATTGGCGTATTCTACCGATGAAAATAATCAAGTTTTGTCCTATAAAAATTTTTGATAGGACGCTTCCCTACGGAGATACAGGGTGTTAAAAGTTTCAAATACATATGTATATTATTTTTCCTGTAACTTCACTGGCATAAAAGATTGAGTGGTAAAATTTGGGGGATGACATTTTTTTAGTAGGGACTATTTTTTCAAGGATAACTTATTCCAAAATACACTCCAGTGGCGTAGTTATCGGGGGAGTAGGGGACCTTTTTTGAAAAAAATTCATACGCCACTGGTTCTTTAAATAATTTTAAATGTTTTTAAATTGTACAATTAATTTTGCAATAAAGTATTCTTGTAAAGTATTCGTAAAATTTACTGGTCTTGGGAAATAAAATAAGAAAATATATAAGTACCTACATTGATATTTATCATTTTCCATTGATTGCTAAATGAGTAACAATAAATTTCATCGGTATTTTCATCTGTAGAATACGTCATTAAAGTTTGGCAAAATATCATTAACATCCTGTATAGTAACTAATTAATTGTACCTCCTCAACTAAACATTTTGGTGGAAAATGTTTTAATTAATTATTAAATATTAGTTTCATAATTAGTATCTACATCATCATTATTATAATAGTCAAAAGTGGAAGGGAAGCCATGGTTCCTTATAGACAGCCTCTAAAAGGCGATGATCCGGAACAATTTTTGGTATGCAAACAAATTGCTGACGAAGATCATTAAGCAGAAATTTGTAAGTGGGAGTTTTATGAATTTGCGAACATTCTGTAGATTACACATACCCTAATATAGTTCTCAATGATCAATGTCAAAAAATGAAACGCTGCTGAATTTTCATTTATTTCGTTTAAAGCGTATTTAATTCAAAATGTCTCGACATCTATAAGTCACATCTACGTATCAAACATAAAACATGCATATGCTCCACGTCTATAACTCTCCCACATGTCAGGTTATAAGTAGGACAAAAATGATATGTAAAATCAGACAGTGCTGGGGTGCTCTACCCAGGAGAGGAGGGAACTAGCACAGTGCCAGATCAAGTACACCTAAAAAGAAAATAATAAGGAAATGGCTACTGCAAATTATATCTAGTTTTTTCATCTAAGTTAAATTAAAACTTTTTTCTCAAAAAACAGTAGCATGTATGTAGCAAAATCCATTCTTAATTTGAATATGGGAAAAAATGCATTTTTGAAAATTGTACACGTTTATTAAATTATAATTATTAAAAATAGTTTCCAAAGAGACAAACTTGCATGGAAGTGATTAACAAAATTAGTTTTATATCAATTTTCAATTAATCGCGATAGATTATTATTCTCGTCGTTATACGTAAAGAGCGTTGCAAATACATTTAGGATTTTATGATGCGTGGGTTATAATTGGTCCATAGTGACAGCGCATGTTATTTTTCAGTGACAGTCACCAACTATGTTTTTTAGTACCTAGATAATGGTTTCAGATAGATTGGCATGATTTTTAAAAATCTTCAAAAGCTGGAAAGCCACTCGCTAAATGACAAATGTGCACGGGGGCCTTTTTGCTCTAAAATAAATGAGGTTCCTAAAATTAAAGTAAAGACCAGTAGAAAAACCAGTGACGTAGATTTTCTGGTCAAAAGTCAATAGGTACTCCCCCATATCTACACCCATGATTTGTCTAAAATACAATCAATTATACCATTTAGGGATTTTTTTTCGTATTTTTTATATAGAATCTGCTATAAATTCTCTGAACAACATTTTGCAACACCCTGTATGTTGTGGTATCGAATTAAAACGTCTTATTTTTGCACTCATTTTTCTATTTCTCTTTTCTCTTCTAAGTTTTTCACTATTTCTTTCTTTCTTTCTTTCCTAATTGTATATCAGTATTGACTTCTGCTCTATTCTTACAATACTCCATTCTTACAAAATGCCCATAGAGATGTAACTGTTTCTCTTCGATCTTTCGGAATAGGTCTGAACGATTTGTAATGATTGCGATTTACGATTTGTTATGTTTCTAATATTCTCATTCCTTTTTCTATCTCAATTTGTTTCCTCCATTATTCTTCTCAGATGTCGCACTTTGATTGCCTCAAAATTTGCTCCATGTTTTTTTCTGTGGTCCAAAACGGCAGTCCTCAGATTAAAACAAGCGAAAGAGTTTGTCTGAAAGCTGACCATTTTTTATATATAGACCGTAAAGTTGAATAAATCAACTTTTAAATATTTTCAGGCCCCGTAAATATAACTTCGAAATGTTATTGGATAATACCTACATTTTTGCAAAATCATGCCTGTTATTCAACATTTAAATAATCAAAATCGTAGGTATAAGGAAAGCTACAATTTTTCTTATTTGAAAACTATTACTTTAAATTTTATATGCATCCTCATTAAATATGATTTTCAATTTTTTTTCTTTTGTTTATCGTATAACAATACTAAACTATGTTTACATTTTTTTTACGTTTATTTTGTAATTATTTGTTATTATTTTTGTATATCAGCCTCGGTCAGATTTAGTTTTTTAATAAAATTCTTAAGGAATTCTTTTGAAAAACTAGTTATTATCGCAAAATAATCAGAATGTTCAATTATGCATAAATATTTAGAAAAAAAAACAAATCTACGATACTAGCAATTACTAAATTGATTTTGTAAGTATTAAATACAGGTATTAACTTAGTGAATAGTTATTTAGTGAATATTTCCTTACACTTTCTTGAAACGTTAAAAAAAGAAATTGTGCCCTATTTTTTTTTAATCTCCCTAAAGCTTGTGCACTTAGTCGCTGGACACTTTGTATATCATATAGTTAGTGGAGCACGTTTCTAGTAGCCTTAATTTTATTTGTGTTTTCTTGGAAATTCGGCCTAAACATTTAAAATAGAGAAATATGGAAATGGTCTGAACAGAACCTATTTTATATTACAATATTCTATTGTCTATATATAATAGTACAATGTAACAGCAGTAGAACAGAGTAGGTATGTGCGAATTTAATATTATGTCAGTTCCGGCGTGAAAGATCTAATAACTGATGAGTTCCGGAGGGATTCGGGGATCAATATGGAGATCAAATATAACAAGTAAACACATAGACGTAGATTTATTTGTTCTCTTCCGTCACCAAAATCATAAACCCTGTAACAAAGCAGGTCCCTTCGGATTGTAAAGTTAGCATATACAAAACATTTTTCTTCCCGATCCCTTCCGATTCCACATTGTATACTGTGTACAGCTGCGGAAAATAAAACGTTTCCAGTGCTTAGTGTTCTGTGTAAATGTGGCATATTTTTATGTCTTTATATATATTCAAATATTTGTATTTTTTACTAGATGTATGATTACAACACAGATTCAAAGAAAAAAGTCATATAAGAATGCGATCACAAACACTTCACTTTCGAGATATAAAAAGTTAAAGTTTAAAGAAAAATACGTTTCCATGAGATTGCAGAAAAACCACTGTACCTACGTAGATTTCATTTTTGACTTTCTAGGTATTGGTTATCTTCAAATTTAAATATATTCTCGATTTCGACATTTTGTTAACACAACAAAAATCATTACACCTGTGTATAGAAACACCGAATATAAATTTCGAATTAAATTGAGACGGGTTACTTTCTCAGGGTATATCGACCCAAAACCACTTATTTTCTGATACTTGCGATGAATGACCCTTACCCATATCTAACAAGACTAATTAATTTATATATTGACACATTAATATTTGCTTTTAGTGGATTACTCTGCTACTATTGGTTTGATATTTTCTAAAAGGCAAACCGCAGAGTAACTTAAATAACTCCATTAGCAACATATTACGAGAAAATATATTCTTTCTACTTCTTGAATATGTAAATCATGCCTATCATAGAACATAACACATCGGATTTTTTTGATTATATTTGTATCATAGTACTGCTCGTTCTTAAAATTATAAAACAAGTTAATTAAATCATTAATTAAATAAATTATCTAATTATTTTATAAAGTGCGTCCAAGATAAGGATGGGATAGCATTAGGATCTCGGAAACGGTAAGAGATACGGGGTGACTAAAATGAGAAAAAAGTTGTGTTTTTTATACCTAACGTTAAGCAGTTTAGAAAGTTTTAAAATCCCGGGTAGTTCAGGAGATGTCCGAAAATCATTTTACTTTTTTTCTGACTTTATTTGAAAACGAATTTTAAAATAAATTAAATATTTACATTGCCACTCTTTTCGCTCTATCCAATGGCGTCAACATTTTTGCAATCCGACGTTTCGTCTTCAAGGGGCCATCATCAGGTTAATAAAAAAATAATACGAATTCATGAAATGTTTTATTACTTCTAGTATTAGTATTGCTAATAGTAATAAAAATAATTGTTGGATATTTTGTGCTATATTGATTTTTATACTGTTATGACTTCCTCCAATAGATATTTTGAAAGCGTTCAGGAGCGTACTTAGGAAACATTTTAAATGATAGCTAAAATGAGCTAAAAACCTAACGATTACAATAATAATATCATCTAATTCAGAATTAATAATGACTAGATTTTTAGATAAAATAGCAGCGACATATTTAAAAAAATTAAGCTGGTAATGGCTTCTCGAAGACGAAACGTCGGATTGCAAAAGTGTTGGCGCCATTGGATAGAACGAAAAGAAAACAATTTGGGAAAATTTCGAATTATTCCGGATATCTCCAGAATTACCCGGGATTTTAAAACTTTCTAAACGGCATATTATTAGGTATAAAAAAACACAACTGTTTTCTAATTTGAGCCACCCCGTATCTCTTATCGTTTCCTAGATCCTACTACTATCCCATCCTTATCTTGGGCACACTGTATAGAGTTAGGGATAGTTGCCCCACTTTTTTTAAACCACATTTCTTCACAAGAACTTGTTGCTAGAAATTTATACTTTTTAATATCGCAGCCCCACAAAAAAAAATTGTACCAGAGAAATTAGGACATAAACTTTGTGCATATTTTGATGCCGAATCCGAATCCGCAACCCAAAACCCAATTTACCACATCATTTTTTAGTAAAACGCTAAAATATACCCTAAAATAGGGTGAACTAGTGAGGATAAGGTACAGTTTTATAATGAAACGCAACAATTTGTAAATACTTTGAGAAAACAGTTTAAAATACCTAATATTTTGATTATTGGAAAGAAATTTATGCAAGTTAAAACCACACCCACTCCTACGACGGTGTTAATTACACGCTTAAGATCAAATAAGGAATGTTGGTGCAAAACAATGTGAAAAACCATAGCCTTGTACTTTATACTACCAAATAAACAATAAATGTAGGTTAATAGACAATATGTCATAACATAACATCCCTCTAAGGGTCGGAAACCACCTACAGACCAGGGTTCCACTTTTTCAATATGTTTGCCTGAATTTTGTTACCGCGAGTTTTTAGAGTCGCTGATTACGAATCTAAAGCCCGAATCCGAAAATTCCTGTACAAAAGATGGCGGATCCCAATATGGCGGATGTAAAAATCGGAAAAGCCTTCAAAATTTGAAGTTTATTTAAATAAATTCTAGTTCTAGAGTAATTTCGCCCATAGAGCCAATTCACTACCAGCAGTTAGGAATGTTGTCTGTGGGTTTCGATATCTCTTGCACTTCTAGATTTCTGATACCGCAGAATATTGTTTGACTTGATAAGATTTTTTAGAAACAATTTTTGAACTTGTTTGAATTAGCTTAATATCTAATTGAATTAACTAATATCACATAATATAAAGTAAAACGTTTTTTTTTTTTTTTCATTTAGCTAAATAAACAGGACATTTGCCTGTGAGTTGGAGTGAAATATTCGTATAAATAATGAAGGTATGTACAAAAAGTATTTGTGGGGCAAGATTGAAATAAGGGAGAACGTAATTGTTTTATATTTAAATTTACATCAGGGGAAAAAGTAATATTCAAAATATTTTTTTGTATACAATTGTTAGGCACATGCTTTAAAATTATGATAGTATTTAAGATTTTAGACAAATAACCAGAACAATTCAATGCGAAAAACTAAACATGTATGGTGCAACAACGAGATATAGCTTTTATCGATCTTGCATCAATCTGTAGTAGGAAATAAGTGATTTTATCTTCGGTTTCCACAGATTCCATATTTGCCAAAAATGGTAGGTACATTTTTAAACCTATACCCCATTTTTCAATACCAAAAACAACTATTTAAAAAATATATTATTTTCCCGGGCTACTCGCTTGGCTGCTAAGAGGGTAAAAACAGAGAGGCAATTCAGTTCATTTTTACATTTTATTACACAAAATACATACCTCCCCCTCTCAGGGGTTGCATTTCATGTGGAGGACAAAAATGGTGAACTGGCTCCTGGCCATTTACTGGCTCCCAAAGTGGCTCCGGACTGGCCCCCGGACTGGCCCAAGACTGGCCCCGATTCACCAAGTTTCCAGAGTTTAAATAATCTTTACAAAATGCTGAGTGTATTAGAATTAAACATCCGGTAGAAGAATCGGGAACAATGTCATATTGCCAGAGGTAGGTCGTCTAAAAGTTCTGGCAAGTTGTCTTGGAGAAATTGCAAATAAAATTCCCCAGTTAACCTTCTAGGTAATACAATTGGTCCAATAAAATGTTGCTCGATGACTCCAGTCCATTTATTAATTTTGTTCTATGAAATGAGTTAAATGAATATTTGTACCAAAGATATATTTGTAAAAATCTACTAAAGAAAGTGTCCAAATAAAGTAATGCCATATGTCCATACATATTGTAAACTGAAGGGTTATTTTTTTAATTATCTTCTATCAACCGCTATGACCAGTATCATAACGGTATTAACTGACAAAAGCGTTTACTATTAACTTCTCGAAAGGGAGTTTATAATTATCATTACACTTTAATTAATACGTGGGATCTTAGAAATGTTGTACGTTCAGAGAATGAATACCAGACACTTACCGTATGTCGCTCATGCACAAGGTAATCCAGTGGTTGGTCGTATAGGGTGACACTTAAGTTGGAAGAACAAGAAAACACCAAAACGCGCAAGTAACCTTAGCCTTTCTCTAGTGACTCCGTGTAGCAATACCGGACGGATTAGTCAATCTCATTTAATCTATTATAGCTTCGAAAATCCGCCTAAAAACCAACTATTTGATCTATTATTATTTTTCTAACAACTTCTAAGAACCTATTCTTGGAATTCCTACGTTCTTTGGAATGCATTTCGCGCGTTATTTCAAATATGGATTTTTCTCTTTATACCAGATGCTCAACACATGGCCCCTACAGTCTAAATGAACTTGTTCAAAAATACTGTTAAATTTCATGAAGCCATCTCCGAAGGACGGCCTTGTGGCGACACTAAACCTACTTGAAAACCCTTAACTTTTCGATAAATTAGTGTTGACTGAAATATTTTACTTTTTGGCCCATCCATTCCGAGAACTAATAAATAAATTACCACGCGTCTCGGCTTTACGAGACTACAATATTTATCTTTCAAAGTTTTGACTAGTGACAGTGTGATAATTTAAATTTTGAATATTACTCTTTCTCTCTCTAAAGTACTTATAATTGACAATACGAATCAATCCCCTTGTTGCACCAGGGACTTCAATTTCCAGATATACTTTACACGTACCCAACTGTATTTTAAAAGGCCCTGGAATCAGTGATTTCGACTGTAACAAGTGAGGCGGCTATCCCAGTTGTGTAATATACAGGGCGTTTGGTAAGTCGATGCATTCCTTGCAGGAGGCTATAGTGCAAGTGATTTGTGATATATTTTCTTAATATACCATATTCCGAAAACGCTTAGTTTCTGATCTACAGGGTGATAAAGTTTTAATAAAAAAATTTAAATTTATAAATATTGGGGAATATTTTAATGCCACGCCACTGGTGAAACTGAAAACAATATTTTTATCGTAAAACATATATTGTTGTTAATTTCATTAAAATATTTTGAGTGGTTTCCGCAATATTTATAAATCTGCATTTTTTATTAAAAGTTCAACACCATGTAGATCGGAAACTAAGCGTTTTCGGAATATAGTATATTCAGGAAATATATCACACATTACTTATACTACTACCTCCTGCAAGGACTGCATCGACTTACCAAACACCCTGTAGATGATGCACCTACTATACATATAGATTTTAAAAAATATTAGGTATGAGTACTATACCAAATCATAATTTGTAATACTCTTTAGATAAGCCTTATACAGGGTATATAAGAAGTTAGACTGCCATTACTTCAGCATGAGATAGAGTAATCATAAATGACCAAAAAAGTTGCATATTACAGGTGCGTAAGTTTAACAGTTTTCAAAATACAGCGAGTATTAATATTGGGGAGTTTCATCACGTGACAACAGGGCTTAACCTAATGTTACACAACTGATGCACATCACGTGTGCACGCGGCAGACTTGTCCTATGGAATAACAAAAATGTAAACAATTATTATTGTGAAACATGTAGTAAACTTCAAGGCAATTATTTTCCAGTTTTTAAATAAATAAAATAAAATGTATCGATTTTGTAGTACGAGGATAGTGTTGTGCTTAAATTTTAGCTCGAATTTTAATAATTATGAATCTCTTAAATCAGGAAATTTTAATCAAATTATGAATTTACGTATTAAAAATAATTTAGGTAGGTACTTACCAAAAAGCAAAATTCAGTAATTTTTAAATGCACAAGTATAAAACAAACTACAACATATGCTCAAAATATCCACCACCATTTTCGATGCACGCCTTCGAATCCAATTTTAGCACGCAGGAAAATACCCGGATTTATCCTTATTTGATGGGCAGCAGCAAAAATTCGTTCTCGCAAGTCTTCGACTGTCGAATTCCAGACACCAGAATTGCGTATTGTTGGTTGTTGGACACCTTAGTACCTCGTGTTAACCGCCGCGCCGTTGTCTCATTGCTGGACATGAATTTTATCGAATTTTAAATTTATTACAACGCTGATTATTTTTTAGAATTAAGCAAAAAGTTCAAAAAGTGATAAACATTGTATTTTATGGTGTTCTATGCACGCAGTTGTCAGTCAATATTCCTTAATTAATCGAACTTTTGTACATCAAGTTGGAGATTTTGATAATTTTTTTCTCGGAGAGTTTAGAACCCATGTCATATAAGGTTTTTTGACTTATTTTAATGTATTATATCGTCTGTTAACATTAAGGCAGTCAAACTTCTAACACCCTGTGTTATGTCATTGAAATTTGGTTGGAACTAAAATAACCAGCTAAATTAAGGTGTACTAAAACATTAAATAACGCTGACAATTTTCAATATTTTTTAAAATAGAGCACCTAGACTAGAATATTATTAGACATTATGACAAATATGTTACCCCTACAATTTCGCATAGTGTAACGCAATAAAAGTCCCAGCCCACATATTTACTCTAACGTATATAACAGTTTCTATTATATTACTTATGTTTACTTACTTATGAAATTCAGGAAGGTATGAAGAGTCATACATTGTCCAAGAGGAAAACATCTAATACATAATGCAACGATATAACTTAAGGATATTTCATGCATTACTTACTCTTATTAAATATTTCTCCACAGCATAAAAAATAATGTATAAATTCCTATCTCAGAAGAATCCGTCAGGACTTTGTTCCGTTTAAAATTATTTTTTATTAAATAAAAACTCATATCCTGGAAAAAACGGGAATTTCACGAATCCTTGGTTTTCCTTTTTCAAAATGCAATTCAACAATTCTATATCCACTTGTACATAATATGATACAACCTTTATTTATTTATTTATCTTGCCACATTGATCACTAATGGCAGCAATAATTTAAAAGCTTGTAACTTTTAGATACAGATGACAATATTACTATGGGCAATTAATTAATTAATTATTTTTTTATATTTGAACCAATTTAGGTGTATGCAAGCAATTAGCAGTAGATTCGAATTTTTAAAAGAGCTTCAACTTTTATCTAAAACATTGCAAAATGCAACATAAATGCAATGAATAGATTTAATAAAATCATATTATTTGTCTGCAAAACGGGTTTAATATTAAAAGTTCTTGTAATTCCATCATATGCACTGTAAAGAAAATAAATGAAATTGTATTCAAATTATCCTCGGTCCAAACCCAATTGAGCGATTTTTACTCTATCGGTATGGATAAATAATAAATAAAAATAAAGATGTGTCATTTAAGGTAGAAAGTTTCTACTAGAAACATAATTACTATTAATTAATTAGAATGTAATATTATATAAAGTCCGTACAATATTTGTTGAGATAGAAATCCAAGAAAAGAATCCGTACAATATTTGTTGAGATAGAAATCCAAGAAAAGAATAAGCCAACAAAGTTCTGTTATCGGAACTACTGTAACAATTTGCCGTGGCAGGGGCGTGCTTTGAATTTTTTTCTTTCATTTATAGTACAGTACAAATTATAAATAAACTAGAACTTTCACTATCAGAAGCTGTTATAATCAAGTCTTCTACAACCACCTCAACTTGAATCTCGTTTTGCAATTAATTATCTTTAAATTTAACAACATGTTGTCAACATTTCATCCAGTCTTCGCCAGTAACTGGTGATAATTCTTCTTGTTCGAGTTTTCGCAGCTTCTAATTTAAATAAAACATTTTCTTTTACTTGAGCCCATATTATTTCACTTGGATTTAAATCAGGATGGTAGGGTGGGTGCCTCAGAGCCACGTGCCCGTTTTCTTGGTGTAGATAATCGAATTTGTAAAGAATGTGTTGTTTGGCTAAAGATACTTCTGTAGCAGCTACAACACGGTTTTTTAATTGTATTTTATTTTTATTTGGAAAAATTATCTTATAATAATTATACACGTTAAATACGATACTCTTCAACTGAGAATTAAACTCCTTTCTTTTATTTTTCACCTCCATTGATTGATTTTAATAAGAAATTACACTGAACGTGTACAGGAAGGAACACGCCTTCGTAACTACAAACCACAATATGCACTGCAAGCTGCTACGGTGAACACCACGCCGTCAATGTCTTTCTGTCTCGGGTGTCAAATGCGGTTAATTCCAAGAAAGTGACGCAGGGGTCTTCTTGGAATTCTACCTCAACAAATATTGTATAAATAATTTAATTATTATTCAGCAATTCTTTACAAAGACTTGGTTCTTAATCGACTAAATATTAAATGAAAAAAGAAAATTAATTCGTAAATAAATTAATTTAGTCTCTCAAAATGTCGGATATGGCAAAATATTTCAATTTTTAACTAATAGTAATATGGGAAATACACTAGCTGCACTAGAAGTCATGTTAAATCTACCACCGTTGCATATAGTGGTGGAAAGAGAAGCGCGGCTAGCAGCATATCGACTCAGGAATAACAATGACTGGAGGGGTGGTTCCCATTCCAGGATCATTGACACATCTATGTCGGAACCAATTTTTGGGATGGTATCTGACAAGATGGTTCCAAGGTTTCACTTCCACAAGCCATCTGAGACTCGAATAGAGGATCAAAGCAAGTGGAAGGAAAGGTTTAATACCCTGGAATGGTGGAGCCTAGTATGGTTTACAGATGGCTCCAAAATGACCAGAGGGACGGATGCAGGAATATATGAACTCAGGCCTAGATGGAGTGCAAGCTACAGTCTGGGGGAGTTCCCTACTGTATTCCAAACAGAAATCTTCGCGATAATGGCGTGTCTGGCAGAGAATGTACGTAGAGGTTACAGACGTAAACTCTGATAGTCAAGCTGCAATTAAAGCTTTAGACACACACAAGGTAAGTTCAAAACTGGTGTAGGATTATTTACAAATGCTGACTGAACTGGCCATCAACAATATAGTCCGACTGTGTTGGGTGCCATGCCACAAAGGCATTTGTGGAAATGAGAAAGCGGATAAACTTGCTAGGAAGGGATCCGAGACAGAGTTCATTGGCCCGGAGCCCTTCTGTGGCACATCTCCCAGTGTGATCGGGCGGGCTCTGGACAAATGGACTGAGACAGAACACAAGAAATACTGGACTTCAAGGCCAGGACATAGCCATTCTAAGGAGCTCATGGAGTATCCTTCGAAGGAAAGAGTGAGTGATCTACTGAGCTTGAACAGAATCCGGCTCAGGAGAGTGACAGGACCAGGGCCCCCGCAAGGCTGAGCGGTGCCCGCGTGCGGGACATTATTTTGGCGCCCTTTATTAATGTACGAAATCCAGTTATAAAAAAATATATATTTTTTTATTTTATAATAAAACAACAGATTTTTTGTGTGAACTGCCAGTTCAGACTTGAACTGGAAAAATCCACCAAAATATGCAAGTCTGGACCAATTTTTACAGCTCGACAAGTTTTCACGTTTATAGACAAGTTTGGCGATTTACGAATCTTCATAATATTCGGATTTGGTTTTAAAAAAATGCAATTCTTTATTTACAAAAAAAAAAAGTTAAATATTAACAAAAATTAAAAATAAGGATTTAATTGTTAATAAACGATTTTATTTAATATCGCTCGACCAGTATAGTTGTTTATTGTTTGTTTTTAATCTTGTAATAGCTTTTTGAACTACTTCTACTCAACCTATTCTTACAAAACTTTCCGCACATATTTTAGGTTTCCAATAAAATATTATATTATCATATTTTATGTTTAACCCCGCAGTATCAACCCCTGAGCGAGGGTGAGAGCTGCCCTTAAAAATTTTAAATTAAAAGGAGATCAAGTGATATATTGTCTTCTTTTTATCATTTAATGTTTCAGTCGTAGAGTAGAGGTAGTTCTAGTCAAGTAAAAAACTAAGAACCGAAAAATGGAAAGTATAGGTAAAAATATTTCTGAGATATCCTGACATCTGGAACATTTAACAATTAAAAATAAAAACGTGGGGGGCAAGTTCGCTAAAAAAAATATTTCAACCTACATCCCACATTTTAAATTAATTGTTAATTTTTAAAGAGGTTAGAATCTTTAGAAAGTCTCATAATGTGTCCTAATCATTATTTTCCCGATTTAGTGCACCAGATTTTATTTAAAGTAGTAGTTTAACTTAAAAATATTATTTATGTATATTACATACAAATATTGATACAATTATTAATTTAATCTCTAAGTGTTTAATAAAACCTTAAGTTAAAACTGTATGAAAATTTAATATGTCGTAGCACCAAAATAAATATTTCATATTTCTTACATTGGGTCGGGTGAATAAAAATAAGTGAACGCTTTTATCCGTCAATCCGAAAGTTAATACTTGTTAATCCTTAACAAACTAAATGTGGCCACTAAGTATTTGCTTAAAACTTGACAAGTAAAGGCACTTACTTATTTTTATTCACCCTGCGCATTATTATTTTTTTTTATTTTTTTTTAATATTTTTTTTCTGGATTTTTTAAAATTCTTTTTTGCCAAACCTTCGGTTTGGCGCCCCTTTGAAGTGGCGCCCGCGTGCGTTGCACGATCTTGCACGACCGGTTACGGGGGGCCTGGACAGGACTCATAACGGAACACTGTCACTTTAGGAAACATCTACATAAGCTAAAGCTTGTAAACAGTCTGGTCTGCCGAGGATGTGAATCGGCGGATGAAACTTCTCTGCATATCTTGGGCGAGTGCCCGGATTTGCACGTAGCAGAATGGCGCTCCTTGGGAGACCCTATTTGGAACCCAAGGAACTGAAAGAAGTGTCAGCAAGGAAGCTTTTGGACTTTGTAAAAAGGACAAATCTACTTGCTGAATAGGACTAGTAGTGGGACGCACAGTAGGCCTAATTAGGTCGCAGTGCTATGGGACTTATTAGGACCAACCACTAGAAGAAGAAGAAGAAGAATATGGGAAATAACTACTCTTACTCTATTGAAGATCTAATGTATGACCTATAAAGGTTATGTATCTCCACACTCGGAAAATTTACAATTGACTTTAAAAAATGATGAGCATCAAGATTTTACAGATGATACATAAGATGGTATAAAATTTTTACCAGAACAAATATAAGACATATCTAGGAAGAGATTCTTAACTAAATATAAGTTTCCTGTAAGTTTCTAATACCTAGGGTGTCCCTTTCATGAAATATTGCCAATTTGCCGTTACTTTTTGAAATATCCCCGTAAATTATGTTAAAAAGTGCCTATTATACATATTCTGTCAAATTTATGAATATGCTGAAACATTTTCTCAAACTTCGTACAAAATTGGTTATACCAAGACACACATATCCTACGTGACTTTTGTTGAATGAAGGTAATAAAGCGATGATATGAGGCACACGTAAATAACGCAAAGCGAACATATCACATCGTAAATTTTAATGCAGAACCGTAGTTTACACTTCCACAGTTTGCAGGTGGATATGTGATATAAATAAAACATCGTCGTGTAGGTGAATGAAAATTAACATGGTTGTTTGCTTTGATTTATATCCTACATTCACAGTTCATTTGAAGCTGGGCCTGAACATATAAACTGAAGGGATTCCCCAGACAGTTTAAGCATCCCGAATTCTTGTATTGTTAATTTTTACAGTACATTGATAAAAATTGTGGAAATTCACACAGGTTTTTAACATATTTGTGATGTTTTTTTTACACAAACAATGTAGATACATGAAACATTGGGTGGAATTATACGTTTGAGTGTATCTTTCCGTTTTGCGATGTATTCATACCTTTTACGTTTGTACTTTTATATTTTAGAATGTATTATTCCTAACCTTTTGCGTTTTTTTACCATGTTTGATGTAAATATACGAATAAAAGTGTGAATTTACATGACCTGATTTGGCTCAACCAATCAGATTAATCATGATCATGATGATCACCCGGTGTTGTGTTACTGCGCGTATGTGGAGAACTATGCTAATGGTTAAATAGGCGTGTTTAGATTAATTTGCTACGTAATAATATAGCACAGTGTTTTAACTATCTAAATATGTTATAAATGAATACCGAGGTAAGCAATAAATATTATTACCACTATTATTACTATTATTGTTATTGTTATTAATATTAATAATTTTTATTGTATTACTAATAATGATCCTTCATGGATTTTTCATGTTTAAAATGAAACAAGTTCAACTTTACTGAAAAAAGTACTATTTCTCTCTAATGTGGTGAAGTATCACTAAAGTTAAATTTTAATTTGTATCGGATTCAAGAATACGCCTTATGTAATTAACTATAAAACTAATATAAAAGTTCAATAGGCACACATACATATTTGTTATCTAAATTTAGAACCCAAACACCCCACTTTGAATATAACCTGATCAAAGTGGAGGCAAACAAAAAAAGGTCTTTCATTATTACAACACATGAACCAGAATAAGTCGTTCAACATAGTTATTTCGGTTGGCAACTAAAAAGTTTTAAACTTTTATGGGTTAATTCACTCGAGTAGGTAATTACTAATTAATAATAATTAACAGCAAACGATTTTATGCAACTCTTCGAATATAGTTCACTATAAGTGATTTCTAGGTTTCTTAAATGAACACCAACTAAAAAATATCCAATGAATTTCATTAGTTAATTAAAAAATTCCTTCCGGGCTTTCTTTCTCTACGGCTTCTCCGAAAAGTTTGTTAAAAGCTAAATGGCAATCAAGAATTCCATTAATTACAGCAGATGAACAAAAAGAAGCAGCTTTTTAAGTTGTCGTTAAACATTTTTATTCCCTGATGAATTCGCAATTCTAGAGCCAATCGCTTAATTTATTTTTAAATATTTATTTTTTCGATTCGAGTGCATTAAGAATTGCATTTCCATTAAAGTGAACAACTGCAATTTGTTCGAGCCGGCTTTTAAAACAACAGAATAGCAGTTGCTGTTTTTATAGCAGGGAATTAATGTTAATTATTTACGTTAAATATTAGGTGCAGTCTAAGACTAAATGTAACGAGTAAAAAAAACTCTTTATTTAAGATTGGTTTATACATTAAAGAAAATAACGCTGAGTCTACGTGGAATTGTGGATTCTGGGATTTTTAAAATTACTTAATGTATTTTTCTAAAAGTTTTGAAAAGTTAATGCGAGCTATATACAACCAATTTTGTCTGTAACTCTATACAGTGTGTCATAATGTATTTAACTAAAACTTCTCACCAAAGAAAAAATTGATCAAATAAACCTTTGTTTCAAAATGGCTCCGTACAAGAATACAAGCTGTTGAAGTTAATAAAAAATAGTATTTTCTTAATATTTCCAGAACGGTGCAGTAAATGCGTCTATCAATTGTTACTTTCCTGTGAGGAACCAGCAGAATACTAAAAGTCAGTGCCGTGCAATCACCATGTCGTTAGAAAAATATTGCGCCGCTGAGTAATAATGGAAATAATCTGTTTTTTAGATTTAGTTTTCATTTACTACGGAAAAGCATCCTTACAATTTTCCGTAAAATTCTTCAGTAAAAAATAATACGGATTTACAAACCAATTAATGGGATAATACCTCTCTACTAAAATGATGTCTTAAAACAATAGGTATAGGATGATAGAATCGTTTATATTAAATTGCAGCCACTATAATTTGGCCCTGTCCCTATTCTACTGTTAATTGCTTACAATCACTTTTGAGACGAAGTTATTAAAATGTTTAAATGTGTTTTAAAAATGCAGAAGAGAAAATCGAATTATTAAAATCAAGTAGCCATTATTTGATAGCTAACAAAAGCACTTACTGTCATTATCACTAATTTATAAATGTAGTAAATAATTGCTTAAATATTAATCTATGTGCGTGATTTTTTTTTCAAAATAGATTATACTACAACTGCGTTTTACTGAAAATGTGTGAGGATGTGTTTTGTAGTAAAATGAAAGCTAAATCTAAAGAAAAACCAGATTATTTCCAACATTAGTCAACGGCGTAACATATAGTTCACCACAGTGGTGATTGCACGTCACTGACTTTTAGTATCTGGCTAGTTATTCACAGAAAAGTAGCAATTGACAGTGACATTTACTACATCAAATTTCAAAACAGTGAGTTATTAGCTATTCCAAATAAATCCCATGAAATGAAGTCAAACAACATTATTCGATACCAGAAATCTAGGTATGCCAAAGACATACAACTGCCTGAGCTACCTGATGAAACAATCCCAAGTAAAATGTAGGTATTGCTATTAAGAAAAATGGATCAGCAAAGAAAATATTAAGTAAACTACTCATACAAAATATTTTCTGTATCTATTTTCTATTTTTCATTTACTTTTTGCAAAATGTGTACCTCCATTAAAAATTTTTTACGATTGGGTCAACCTACAACATTACCAAGTTGATCTTGCTTCAATTGCGCGCTGGCAACATTACCGGAGGTCATTCTTTGCCCTTTACTGTTAAGGTATCCTGTCTTTGTCACTCGTATTGCGCACTCTCTTCTTGAACTATCCAACTCGGGAGAAGATGAGTTTGACAAAACTATAATATATTTACTTTGTTTAACCATGTAGATTAAATTGTAAGTTGACTAGGCGTTAATTGTTTTACAAAATAGTACACTCTTAATTAATTATCAGGTACAACTATAAGGATTTAGTATCTTAAAAAAAACAACAACCTGATCATTTCAATTTTTATTGTTCATTGTCCACTGTTTTTAATGATTTAGCGGCTAAATTTTAGCCTATATAGATGCCACAGTTTTTTATTTCAAACTGATTTCACAGCATTTAGAGATTTCCAATGAATACTAGATCTTATCCTTCATAACGTTTTAACTGTATCAAAAATTAGTTGGCAGATAATTTAGCTTTTTTAGTAAATACCTTAAGAAAATAAATTCAGTGCCACTGAATGCTTTTTCATTATTTTGGTTGTGTTATGAATAATTATAATGGCAAACTATCTATTAATAGTTATTTACTATAGTAGGATCGTATTCAATACAAAGTAGAGCAAAAAGTTGTCGGTCTTTTATCAAAGGAAAATCGTGTCATCATTTTTAGGAGGCGAAAGATGAACCATTTCAAATTTAAAATGAAATTGAATGTAAAATCTGAAATACCGCTGCATACGCACTGTGTTCTGGTTCTGGTCGGTTATACGTCAAATACTAACCTGGCGAGCTTGGTCGTAAATCAAAGAGCGCCTTCAAAAATCAAGTAAACAACAGTGGCGCTTACAGAGGTAAAATGTAGTACATATGTGGAATTTAAAAAACAAATTGGATTTATAATAAATTACATTTAAAATAAATAGTGTATAAGAATAAAGGAATTTTTCTGGGAACAGCGGTGCCAGACGTGAACTGATCCCTTTGTCCCTTCATAATGTATAAAGAAATTATTCAATTTCTAAAACCCTTAAAAGCGTATTGCTCTGGTTCCCTTGACAGGCAATGATTACTTTGCATCGAATATGATCCTAGTATAGTCACTTTGGATATCTATAAAGCAGTTAATAATAATAACATTTTTAATTTATGTAAGCTGTATTAGATAAATTAGCAAAAAATCCATTTCAATTTCTAGTATTTTTTCTAATAGTTGTTTTACATTGTCATGAATTAATTCATGGAGTCGTTTGGTGAAGAAATTGGACAAGTATAATGCACCAAATCTGCTGTCAAATAACTTAAATTTATTTTTGAAGTTCTTTATGAATTAGAACACATTATAATTTTGAATTTCTTCGTGAAGTTCAGAAGTACCAACCCAACAAATCAGCAGCCTCAGATCACTAGAGGTAATGTTATTGACATATGTAAATAATTGGGTGGAGTCGTACTAGTTTTGTATTGTTTTTACAGATTTGCTGCTTAAAAAAACTAATATTTATATAAGTGTCAAAACGGCACCGCGGTTGTACCACTACAGTACCTATGCCTCATTTGAGTCTAGTAATAGAGTGCTGGCTACAATTAGTAACACTATAGCAACACTTTTCTTTTTCTTCTGAATATTACTTCTTTTCCAAATCTTGATTCTTCAAAAACATTTTATCCATAAAACCTAACAGTTCCATTTGTTTTATTCAGTAGTTTGTTTATTTATCCACAAACCTAACCTTAAAAATGGAATGAAATTTGGAATTTATTTGCTTCTTTGATTTGTTGATATAACTAATTCATGTGTCAAAGAAATTCATGAAATCTGTAGCAGTGTAAAACCAAACCGTTTACAAATAAATTCATTAATAAATTGTCAATGTAAAACAGCTAAAATTAATGTCTTACATATTTTCATTGTAACCAAAAGAGGTACGCATATTTATTTATTAAATGATGACTCAGATACGCTTCGTAAACAAAAACATTTAAAATGTTCTGAAAGAAACGTTCTTTAAAGGAGCTTCCTGGAAATATTGCAAAAGCGATACTTTTCTATAAAAAAATTATCGATGACGTTTTAATTCAGACGAGTCACCATGTAAAAATAAAATTTTTATAAAAAATATAGTGAGATATTTTGAGAACTGTTATCCTTATAGAAGGTAATCTAGAAAACAAAGGTAATAAGATAAAGTAATATAGTCGAACGTATTACATGTGCATAAACGAATTCCTCGTTTTCCAAGTCATGTGTCAAGACAATTATTTAGAATAAAACCTCAATCTTTTAGTATCGTATATGAGTGAAATCTAACTCTATCGCACTGTAATGGATTTTAGGTGTAAATACCAAAAAGGCAGTGGTTCTCAACAAATTTTCTATTAAAAGAACATGTATTTAAATAGGACGCTTTATTTTAAATACTTTTCGGGAAAACAAATTCTTAGTTACGTGTTTCAATTATATGTATACACGCATTTAAGTGTTAGGTACCCTGTCTTTTAGTGTAAACTAATGTGTAAATTTTTTGCACTTTTTTTATCGAAGTAAAAGGATAGAATATTGTTTCAGTAACAAAATAATAAATCTATACAAACCTTTAGCTATACATGAGTAGGAATTAACATATTTTAACTGAAAATATTTAAAGTCAAAATATAACGTAATTTTAAATGAATAATTTAGACTTAAGCCAATGATAATGGAAAATATGATTTATTTTGTACGAAAAATTCAATGTAAGTATAATAGCTTCAATTTTCAACAGAAAAGAGTATTTCAAATCGAATTATGAAAGAACACAAAGGATTAATCCAGATCCTGAGAATGACAATGAATACACAAATAGAAAGAATATTATTGAATTGTAAATGCACCGGAAATATTTAAAAGGCGCCTGACATATTGTTAGTCTAATTAGATCCGGTATCCATAGTCATAAGGAAACGGAAATTTCTCACTAGGAATAAGAACAGAAAGCGTAGAATCTGGAGACTTTCAAAGCTACTCTGGTAATACGATTTATAAAAAAAATTTGTTCTTTCTTTTCTTCCTATTCGTTTTCTTCTTGTATAAGGCCCTAAAAAAAATTAAAAGATTTTTTTGATTTGAGAGACAGATTATTGTTTGTTCCGATTTAGCTAAGGCCAGAAATTTTCTAAATACATAGTTTCAAAAAGTTGTTCAATGGATCATTTAAATCCAATAATCTTAATTTATCGTATTTAAAATTATTAATTTTTATGATACACAGCTGAAAATTTAACATTTTTCTGAATACCAAAAACTTAGGCATATATTAATGAAATTTGAGCTAGTAACATGACAAAGTGGAGTTACATAAAACTTATTACCCGTAAAATCAGCAAAATCATAATGAAAATTGAACTTGTTAGAAAACGTCTTAATTGTTTATTGTGGTGAGTTATCAAAAAAAAATTGTAATCTACTTGTTTATGGGCACATTATCCAATTCTGAAATCTAAACATAAAGTGGACAAATCCAAATATACTACATTGCACACCTTATTGAATAGAAAATGTGAAAAGAATAAACCCAAAAAATGTTCTTTTCTTTTCTGCAAATAAAAATATTGTAGGTACCATGCAGAATATAACTATAAATTACTAAATTAAGTATAACTATAAATTAAAAAAGATAATTATAAATTTTTTTTTAAACATTGGTTTGGCATTTCTATGTGTTGCCTGTGACAAACTTTGTATGATATTTCCCTAGTTATGACTTTCAGTTTTGTTATAAATTTTATAACTCTTGAAGATAAAGTGTTTATTTTTCATTATTATGAGTGGTCGTATCAAAACTCCCCAACGGCTTGTATCGTAATTCTCATCCTCGTGTCTTAATGGCTATCCTTAAAAGCTCATTGCATAATACATTGTTCGAGAACGAAAGTGAAGTTCCTTTTGGCTGTGAAAGTTTACAATTTTATTGAGAATCATACGCTAATGACATGTGAACAATTTCTGACAAATCGTTTTATTTATTTTTATAGTTGCAATTACACAAAAATAAAACACTCAGGCAATTATATATCCGCCATTTTCGGTTACATTCTCCTTCTTGGCATCCTGCCAATTTCGATTTATCAAAATTCTGTAACTAATTTGTAACTGTGGCCGTTCTGAAGTTTCTAATTCCCATTTAAATGACATATATTAAACGCATTTTTCAAATGTTAAATTTCCGGAAACGCACAGAAGTCAATATAAGATTTCTCATATTTTTTTCCATCATTTAATAAATAAATTATAGTTGTAAGCAACTTTTTGTCTTTCGTTAATCTTAGAATTATGTGTAGATATCAAAAATACCCAATTTCAATACAAATAATTCAATTTTTTGTTTTATGGCATATCCCAGATCTTATAGGACATAATTTTGAATCAGTTCTCAGTCCCTTTGTGTCCAATTTTCTATTTATGTATTGCAGTTATAAAATTTTTCACAATGTTTATATTTCAAGTACACCAATAATGACTTGACCTTCTCAATCAATTTATTAAATAAAAAATTGTTAAAATCCCTGCTTTACTCAATAATTCGCTCGATCTTCGATATTTACTACTCATAAAAAAATTAAGACTAGATTAAAGGTGTCTTGATTCCGAAACGCTTTGAAAAAATAATTCGTACATACAAAGAAACCTTAATGAACCGTTTTTCCAATGGAGTATTCCAGTAAACTTGTCTAGCCTACTGTAGCAAACACCCATAATGGATCTGCCAAACACAGTTCCAAATGCATTTGCCGCGAAAGTGTACCCAGACCTTAGAGAATAATTATTAGAGCAGAATATAATGAAATAAGGGCCTCTCCGTGACGAGCATTCTGAATACTTTAAAGGTCTATTAAATGTGAGATCTCAAGTACAACATTTGAAATTAACTCGCTGAGTTACTCTGTGTACCCGTTGTTGACAACTGCTCTCAGCCCGACAATGAACAGTGTGACGGTGAAGCATTATTCAAATTTTCACTTCAGTAAGAATAAATAAGAATAATAATAAAAAGCTTATTAGTAAGCAGCGGGTGAACGTAATCATTAACTTAGAATGTTTTGAAAAATATATAATCCTCCGTAACAAATTAAAGCAGTTATTACAAAAATAATGCGAGATATAAGTGCTTCAGCAGGATAAATGCGAAAACAAAACATTTTTTAATAAAGACTCGACGGCTTTTGAAGTAGATTATGAAGTAAGTTATTTGTATAGCTGGACCAAATCGATCTTGTCCGCGAATTTCTGATGCGCAGAGGTAATTTGTTCATAGAAGTATTGGTAGTACTCAAATATATATTGTAAAATCTCATGAAATAAATATAGTTAGTCTTTCCGATCTCAATTAAAGAACCAAGAGGTTGTCAGTATGTACCAGGTTCGGTCGCTGACGCAGCAACTCAACATAGAAATATTTGAAAAACTTGTTCCCATATTTATTTAGCCATACCCATACACAGGTCTGGTCGAACTAAACGTGGAGATGGTAGAAATGTATATTTATGCCCAGTTGAAGAATGCGCACGCGGGCAAACGGCAAACAAACACAGCCGGACTGGGCGACCAGCCATAAATTCAAGTGGTTGACAAATTGCCTAGCAGTGCAGTGCAGCAATGCGGAATTTTGTGTGATTCAGGTAATTTTATTTATTATAGGCACCTTCTATTAACCATTCATATTACAATTGCGAAAGGGAGAAATAAGAGAGATATTTTGAGGATCAATAAGAAGGCCCTACTATTAAGATTTCCTGTTTTTGTCACTCCTATCGCGGACTCTCTTCTTGATCTGTCCATCTCACGGACAAGATGAGTTTGACAATGTTATATTCAGATTTCAATTCTAACAAAGTGTATAGCTATATCTACATATGAAGCTTGAACAAAATCTATTTAGTGGTATCAGAAGTAGGAGGTTTTAAAATTTCAGGTGTTAAGAAAGTTATCTAACTATGTACCGTTGGATAGAATCTTCTTTTTATTAGTTAAATTAGTTTTGGATCTATGTGAACATGAACTTAAAATACAACACGTATCAGTTTAATAAACAATGACGTTTTACACTTGTATCTTAAGTAGCAATAATTATTAAATTTATGTAGTTACCATTTTAATTAGAAGAACAAAATATGTACTTTTTATTGTCCTATTACTTTATTAGCCATTTTGAAACCTTTTAGATACCCATCTAAATCACGTTGCCGATTTTCTACACTAAAATTGCCCTTTAAACGTTCCTGCCTTTATCGAAATTATGCAAATTAGATGTTCTCTCTTTACGGGAATCATTTGAGCTAATGTACACCTCAGCCAAGATAAAATAATTTGAGGCAATAATGAAAATTTATTTTCCACTTTGTGACAATCCTTTGCCTCCAACTTCTTTATCTGGTAATTAGTCACACTTATTTTATCTTCTTTAAAGTACAAAATTGTATAGCTGGTTTTACACTGGTATACCTATATATTGAATCTATTTACTTGTACTAATGTCTATCCTGGCAAGTCTGTTGCAGCATGCACAAATGTCTGCACGAATATATATGCACACTACCATCAGTAGAGCAGGAAAAAACAGAATATTACCTGTGCGAATATAAACTCATACAAAAATATAAACAATATGAAGAAAACGAAGTTTGTGACAGAAATTTAAATATGCGGCGTCTTCTGTAGGTTACCCTAAGTCAAAGCGTCCAAATAATTCCAACCAGTCTAAATTTGATGGCGTGAGTTATTCGCCTTTAAGCCTCTGTATATGAATTACTGAGGTTGAAACTTCGGCCTATCCTATATTTTTCAAATTTAGTTAATCAAAAAAAGAAAGCCAGTTTTAATTAATGATGACCTATAGAGCTGGAGAACGGCTCTCAACACAGTTTGAACATTACTGCTAATAAATCGCTTGTTTTACCTTCTGGCAGACTCTACTGCTAGGTGGGCGATGACAATTTATCATTTAGTGCGTCTGAAAACATTTAAAACTTTTTCTGTAATTGAAACTCCCCTCGTTCTCTTCTGCAGATAATATAGAGTTTTTTAGAAACGAAGTTTGATATTAACTTGAATTAGAAATAACGTATGGCTATTATTTTGACAAATAAAATAGGTCAAGGAATCAATCAATATGAATATTTATTACCGTTGCTGGCGGATGAAGAATATGATGAAGTACAGAACAAGCTAGTAGTGTCTTTAACATTAAAATTTCTAATTACAGACAAATATAATTGTCGCATTGGAGCTACTCTCTTGGCTCTGACAAGGGTAAGAAACAGGCAAATTTAATATTAACTCATCAAATATAAGAACATCCATACACAGAAAAGGATCCATTGGGAGTTCTAATTGTCTTCTAGAACCCAGAACCAAACGCTTTCTGTGCGACATGTTTTTAGCAATAGAATGGCTAAAATTTACCAGTTTACATAATTTGTATGTAATTGACAAAATTAGTGCATTAAGATCATAACCTGACTGCCACACTAAGGCAAGTGTAACCTGAGGGGTTATTTCTTTAATTATCTATCTACCATTATGACCAGTATCATAACGAGTCTGGATTTCAAAAGAGTTTACTATTTAATTCTCGAAAGGGAGTTTATAATTATCATTATACTTTAATTAATACGTGGGAACTTAGAAATGTTGTATGTTCAGAGAATGAATTTCAGGCACTTACCCTCTATTGCTTACGTAGAATGTAATCCAGTGGCTGGCTATACAGGGTGACACTGAAGTTGAGAGAAACAAAAGGAAACACCAAAACTTCCAGGAAGGGTTTTAATAACAATAAACAAAACAAACAAACAAAATAACAACACAACGGCTCGAACAACATTATTAATTAATTTATTGACACGCGACAGCGTACCGAGATTCAGGGAATGCGCGCTCCATAGCAAAATTTGGAAAAAACTTTATCCATTATTAAATTTAATTAACTAGCCCGAGACTCTAAAACTAAGTCGACTGCTCAATGTGGAACATAAGGAAGAACTGACTTTTTCGAGATCTTTCCCGAATTCGACACTTCGCTTCGACACGCCCATTTCTTGGGTCCAGAAGTTTCTGTTCTTATCTTATGGGCGGGAACCCTGAATGTCGGGATGCTTTGGCATAACTATGCCATGTTAATAATTGTCTAATGGACTGAATTTACATTTATATAAATAATTATGTGACTTACAAGTAACCCTAGCCTTCCTCTAGCGACTCCGTGTAGCAAATACGGGACGGATTAGTCGATCTCATTTAATCTACTCTTATAGCTTGGAAAATCCGTCAAAAAACCAGCTACTTGATTGATACTTTATTTTCCAATTACTATCAATTTGACAATTTGATTTAATTCTACTTTGGAACCTCTACGCTCTTCTCGTGATTTCGCGCGTTATTAAAAATATGGGTTTGTTTGTTCTGTCCCCTGGCTACGCTGGCGCCTCCCGGACGCAACAGATGACTGTCACATGGCCCCGACTGTAAGTGAACTTGTTAAAAAAATATTGCTAAATTTCTCCGAAGGACGACGCTACCTACTTGAAACCCTTAACTTTCGATGATTTGTGTTGACTGAAATACTTTACTTTTTGAGCCCATCCGTTCCGAGAACTAATAAATAAATTACTACGCGTCCCAGCTTTTGTTACACAAGGCTTACTCCATAATTTTGTTATTTGTAACTAGGTACTTCAGTATTTCTTAAATAAGTTGTGTTACATTAATTTACAACTAATTCTGGTTACGGTTATTTATTTCGTTTCCCGAAATGATTTGCAAAAAAAAGATTTTGGAAATGGTCTATTAGAAAGATATGTGTCTAAATAAAATAATGCCCTATATCCAAACATATCTAAATTTTGTACTGTTTTTTGTGGCCCGTTCTTTTAAAAAAGGGGTTTATTATTTTGCCCTGTAAAAAGCCATACCGCCATAGTAGCCTGACGTGGTCAATTCTGAGTAATAAAATTCTTCGGCATGAAATATGAAAACCTGAATATCGCCCTAGTTTCCTTCAAGCGAATTTAAGGTACAATAGAACTGTTATTTTACTGTCACATCTTCCATCCTTCAAAGAATAGTAAATTCAATTTTAGATGCAATTTTATTAAACTAAGGTAAAATTTATGTTTCAGTCTGTCATTTCATTGAATTGAACGCCTGAGTTATTATTCGTTACAAACAAACAGCGAGCAGATGTAACATGTGAATATATATGGGGTACTGAAATTCGAATGTTCAACGTCTGTTTCCTAAACAAGTCTGAATAAGGTGAAATTACATAAACTCAATTGCATTTGTGATAGAACTTCTTAAAATGAGCAAGAAAGTTGCAATAAGCTTGAGTCGCGGGATTATTAGTTTCCGAGTTGATT
Source organism: Anoplophora glabripennis (assembly GCF_000390285.2). NCBI lineage: Eukaryota > Metazoa > Arthropoda > Insecta > Coleoptera > Cerambycidae > Anoplophora > Anoplophora glabripennis. The sequence goes on along the minus strand of NW_019416953.1, from coordinate 93,103 downwards.
TTTTCATTTATTTAACACCCTGTCCTCCAGTTTTATATGCCCCTGAATGGTTCAAATTCGCTATTTTGTATTACAGAATATAAAAACTTAAATATCTGTGTCAGTTCTGAGTTGTTTCCTCATTCTTATTGAATATGTTTTAAAAATATTTTCAGCATTTTTCGAAAGAAACTAAGCTTTTCCCGGCCCATACTCATGCGGAATTACAGTTTGACCGAGGTAATTGTGAACACCCTGTATATGAGTATAAAATAATTAAATGTATTCATTACAATTAGGACTTGCCTCAGTGAGTTTTGATCAAATAAATATTTATGGCGCCATAAGAGAAATATTTGATTAATCTATAAATTACATACAAAAATACATTTTGATAACTCCGAAATATTTTATAAAACTTCTTTCTCTAAATTGAACTACAACATTATTTCTTGTAATGACAGAAATATCGGCCAACGCTTGTGCAACATTTTAGGACATATTGCAATAAAAAAAATTTCTAACCTGTTTCACTCTGCAACTTTTATACCAATGAAAATAATTCAAATTGTATGCCGACTTCTAAATTCTTTTACACTTTTTTTTTCATTTCAGTTTATACAATTTATTACAAAATGGTATATAGAATAAATATTATAGAATTAAAAAAAAATATATCATAATATGATCTTAAGATCTGAATTTAATTCCAACATTATTGCTGTGCTTGTGACAACTTTTCCTTCTATCTAAAGACTAGATCACAGTATTAGTTTTAAATTTCACTAAAATCTTCCAATTAACTTTTTGTCCTGTGCCTGAAACAAATTAATTTGAACACTAACCCTTATGGGCTACGCACCCCTGTCAACGTCAGTTCTTGAGTGAATCTGACAACAATTGTTAACCTTTTTATAGGGGACATCATAGCCACAGAAGCGGTCCTGAAAGGGTATAAAAAAGTAAACAGGAATTATCATTTCCATTTAAAACAACGTGCCGAAAATCAATATTACCATTGTTAACTACAGGAAATATCTACGCTATAGACTAGATGCTCCAACTATTTTGTCTATGTGGTTAAATATCTTTTGCATACCTAGTTTTTTGCCATTTGACTTTATTTAATAGGATTTTTGGAATTTGTTTGAAATAGCTTTAAAATAAAGTAAATATACGGGAGCTGATAATAAAATATTGTATTTAAAATACGATTTTCTTCTGTTAACTTAAAAGTTGCCAAAACTGTTTCGTATTATACATTGTATCATCTTCACAAGATCTAATATATTTATTATAATCGCCGGATATAAGCAATATAGAACGATCTCTCTAAATGTCAGGTAATCGGTGAATATCAAACTTTTTCTATAAACGATGGTATTGTACCAGAATGGAATTTTTCTATATACACTAAAATTATTTGGAACATGAGTTCTATTAATACCTCTATAGACTAAACAAAAATTCCATTTTACTCAGCAATGTTTCAATTTCTGTCCACACCCGATTGAGTGAAATTTTCACTCTATTAACATGAGTACAACTAAAATTTTATGAGTCAAACTATTGCAACAGAAGTGAGTGAATTTTACTTAAATCCGAGTTTCTTCCAACTATCAACTGGGTGACTTTTGACTCTATTCTGAGTATGTAAAACCAATTAAGAGTTGAGAGTTTAGAGAAAATATTTTAGCTATTATTCTTGAGTAATTTTTTACTCAGACTTGGTTTATATTCTCTCTAAATTTTAATTTAAATATCATTGTATTAAAGTCATAAACTACTAAGTTGCCAAAGTGGTTTCTACATAAATCTGTTTTAGATGCAATATTTTAGGTCTCGATTAAAAGAACTGGTTAACTGATCGGACGAATAGATTGCCATAACCTATATTGCACGTTACAAATACTTAAGTAAGTGTAGGTAACAATCTAACTATCAATTTATTTAACCAAATATTAATCGAGATTAATTATTGTAATCAAACTTTGCATTCAAGCGACATGTACAATTAGACGGAGGAAAATTGGTCAATTTTGAGGATTTTTTTAAACTAAGAAATATTCATTCTAGATTCATCGGCCTGTAGGTGTTCTTTAATGGAATATTCAAGTACAAAATAAAAATAAACTTAATTGTAACACCGCTGCAGAATATCATACGAAACTACATAGATATTCGTTGATTCTTTAAAAACATTTTTATTAATACCTACATTATACATTTAAGTAAATACAGTAACGCAAAAAACAGATATTGATAAAGAAGTGTACAAAAGAAATCCGTAAGTACGCCTGGCAACATTACCAAAGTCTTGTTTATATGTTGCTAGGATACGCGTAGGTATACGGGCCGCTGCATCTGATTCTTCCTAAAATTCTGCCGGTGGTGTACTCTACCGGCAATTCGGAAATTTAAAACTGCTGGCTTATTCCAGTAGCGGTCTGTGGCGATAGCTATTTTGTCTATGGTTACAGCAAGGTTGCGGCGCGACTTCCAAAACAGCCTAGCTCCTCGTGAAATTCGATCTCCATCAAAATACAAATATTTTCTTATTTAAAAGATGTGTAGTTTCTATGTGACGTTGAGAAACATGGAAAAAATGCAAATTTCAAAAACGGCATGCATTTAAATACAAAAATCGAATTTTCATGCAAAATTTCTGCAGAATTTGTATGAAAAAAATAGTTTTTTTTAATTTTCCAAAATCATTTTCCGTCATATAGAAGGTAATAATGTTATCAACATTTCTACCAAGGGGGAACTCAATCGGTTCAATAGTTTTTGCGCAATCGTGTACACCAATTTCAGAAATATAGTTTCGAGAAAACCGGTAAATAACCTCCTATTCTATCCGTTGCAGACGGAGTCGTTCGACAAACGAGCGTCGCTGTGGACGAAGTGGCAACTATAAACTGTAAAAAACCTGGGCGGCTATTTCCCGAAACTCATCCGAAAACGGTTAATTCTCCTACAAACATCTGGTCGACAAGTATATCTGTGCGCTCTTGATTTTCCTGCGGCCGGCGTGCGCTCCGGACCCGAGCGAACATACACAATGTTTACGGACTATAAGTTCCGGAGTTTTTCGAATTTCGCTTTCAAACATTCAGAATATATTCTTCAGATACGTTCTATCGTTTAAGAATATAAAAAGAACATTGAATTATCTGATCGTTGTAAATATTGTATATGTCTCCTTAAATAACCAAAATCGGTTACCGGTCACCAAACCGGATAAACGGATACTCGTGCAGCACTATACGCCCTACACCACGTCACGAGATGGATGACCTTATGGGGACGATGGGAATAGACAAAGACAACGCACGACAACCATAGAATGGGGTGGGGTCACTCAAAAATGAGGGAATTTATTCCGATTTAGGTACAAATGTATCAAGTGCGATTTTATCTGGAGAATTTATTTATTTGAGTGAAAATATTATCACAAATTAGTAAAATTATTAAAACTCTCAATAGTGAGTAAAAATGAACTTAATAATTTCACTCAATGATTCACTCCGTACCTTTATTATATTCAGTCACACCGAATTTGTTACAGTATAATTAGTTGAGTTCACTCACTGATGGTTATCAATGAGTTTGAACTCGTCGTTTTCGAAAAATATTGAAATATGATTTACGTAATATGTATATCTTAAATTTGAAAAAAGTGCCAGTAAGACCAGTTGATCGCAGATCCACTGACTTCTTCCTATGGCGTCGTCTTAGATTGAAGGCACGTGACAAAATTAGACTCTATTTTGATAGTATAGTAACGCATCGTTGAGAAATAAAAAACTTTGAGAAAAAAAAAACTATAGACTACATTTTTAAAATGAAAGTGAAAGGAAAACATTTGTGGTAATTTAGCAAATAACATATCGTGACAGAGAATTTTGGGTCTATCACCATCCAAAGAATTATTTACTTCATGGCTAACAATTGAATAACAATTCAAATTCAATTTCTAAAATGATTTTTAATAGCAAATAATAATTAAAAAATGTTTTTTAGATACTTAAATATTTGATACAAAAGAATAGCTTCAGAAGGATAGCTAATAGATAATAAAAAGTAATAACCCTTTCGCTACTACAGAAATAATTTTATTTTCCCCAGCAATTTTGTATGCCATTGGTCGGTAAAATCCCCGGAATATTTGTATTGTTATACCTATACAATATCTTATAGCCCGTGTAGGAAATTAGAACGAATAACGCACCCTTTTATTTGGATCATGTATCCAACAGCCTAGTAAAGTGTGCACAGCGCAAAACATGGTTGATCTATTGTGTGCTCGAGAGCGCTGCATCAGCAAAATTAATAAAGACGAGAATGACACTTGCGGCTCGGCACTTAATTGTCTGTCGTTATGTACATAGTGCATAGCTCTTGTAAAATATAAACTTGTTAAAAATAAATTATAGGGATTTGAAAAATATTAATTATAATTTACAGCAGATTATAACTAGTACAATTATTGGTTATCGGTTTGAGTTAAGATTTAAATCTATCTCACAATCCTTATTTTTTAACGGTTTCGTAGTATGAACAATTACTTCTTAAGATCCTAAAGGACTAGAATCTAAAAAAATGTATTTAGTTATAAAAATGTGTTATTGTTGTTTTATGTTATTTATTTTCATAACCCCTGACTGATCCTTTATGAGAAATAATTTACTTCACTTTACTAAAAAATAAAGAAAAAAAATCAATTTATTATTTGAGAATACCTAATTATTTATTAATTCCAAAATTTCTTCTTATAGAATATTAGTAAAAGGATTTTTAATATCTAGTGGGATTAAAAAGGAATTTTTCTTTTACAATATTTTGAATTTTATCTGCTAAATCTATACTTTTCTTTATGGTATACATAAACCAATTTTTCTAGATATCTTTTAATAAACCACTTTTATACGTTGGAAAATTTTTAAACGCTACAACAGGTCCAACGGGCATTTCTTCAAAACCGTCAGATTTATGGACTTTTAATAATCCATATAATCTAGGTAAAACTGTACCGGGTGTCCCACTAGAAGGCCCTAAAACTTCGGGAAAAAAATTTTGGCTAATAAATCGACCAATAGAAATCTCTGGAAACAGAATCTCGGCTGCTAGGCAATCTACATACTAAAACAGAGTTGAATTTTTCTCAGAAATGTTTCCTGTTCAGGTATATTATATACTACCTGATTCATTGCGCGTAACTTTTGTTATTGACATTTTGTTCTATCTCTCGACAGAAAGGGTGAGGGAAGCCCCCAATGCCTAATCAGAAAAATGCATTTTTTTAAGGATTGGCTTAACAAAAACCCATAGTGTTATACGTCGTTGGAAAGGTCTTTACATGCTTTATCTCGTGGTGAATGCGTAATATGATTTACCTCAATATGAAATATCAATATTCAATATGCAAGGTGTTTCTTAATAACGTGCTAATATTTAAGGAGGTTATTCTTGGGTCTATTTTAAGAAATAAACTTCATATGAACATATGTCCTAAAAGTCTTGAACTACAGGGTGCTAAATTTTTATGAAAAAACTTTTTTTTGTGATAGCTTTGGTATTACCCTAGATATTTTTTCAAATTTTGTACACGCTTTCTATTCATCGAGATGCATTTTCTGATGTACAAACAATTTTATTATTTTTGCCAGTGGCGTCTGTACAGGTTTTGTACTGAATATTTTTGAAGAAAAATGTCACGCCAGGATAATTTTCTTTTACCAATCCAAAATGTATGTAGATTACTGTAATTTCATAATTTCAATGTTTAAAAGTTATTATCTTAAATAAATAAATTATTATTCAAATTTCCTTATTTTTTTTCTCGTAAATAAGATGCAAATGAATGAATTTTATTTTTTTATGCGAAAACTGTACGTCAAACGAAAAAATTCAAGACACCACATTTGCTCAGAAAGGAATGAGGATTTCAAAAATGATTTTTACTTAAAGAAAAAGCAGTGGCGTAACTTATTTTTCTTCAAAAATATTCAATACAAAACCTGTACAGACGCCACTGGCAAAAATAATAAAATTCTTTGTACATCAAAAAATGCATCTTGATGAATAGAAGGCGTGTACCAAATTTGAAAAAATATGTAGGGTAGGTAATACCAAAGATATAATAAAAAAATGTTTTTTCATAAAACTCTAACACCCTGTAGTTCAAAAGTTAAGACTTTTAGGACATATGTTCGTATGAAGTTTTTTTCTTAAAATGGACCCAAGAATAACCTCCTTAAATATTAGCACGTTATTAAGAAACACCCTGTATAGCTGGCTTTATTTCAAAAGAATTCCGTTTTATGGATTCTTCTCAAAAATTTTAAACGCGATGCTATAGTTTTCTTTACATAAATGAATTCAGCGCAAAAAAATTGATAGTATAGTATAAGTTTGAAATTTCTAATGAAAGTGTTGTTTATTTATTGGCGTTATTTATCCAAGTTTAGGTTGTTTTCAGGTTTTCTTAAAAAATTGAAATAAGATAAAACTTTTTATAAGTTAGTTTGAAGAGTATAAAAATAGCTACATTTTGACGCCAAAAAGGGTTCGATATCTTTTTTTGTTATCAAGTTATTCGCAAAATTATTGAGCCAAAAAATAAATAATGATAATGAATTGAGGAACACGACGCTAACGAAAAGACATTTAATTATCAAAACAAAATGCGTTTATAAGAACCAGAATTTTTTCCTGAAGCTCTAGGACCTATACTTTCCCTAATATCGTACCTCGCCGACCTTAATGGGACACCCTGTATAATTTGGAGATAATCTTTTTATTAAACTCTTATCTAAAGTATCATTAAGACATTATTATCTGTCATAATGAATGTACTTATTTTAAAATTCAACTTTTTAATATATAATTATTTCACAAGTCAGAATTACCAGATTTAGTTAGTACCAAGTGATTTGTTACAATTTTCTCTCTAGTTGATAATAAAATCAACTAGAGAGAAAATTATAATAGTATTATTTAACACTGCTTATATTCTGGTTATATTCCAATCATCTACTTTTAATAAATTAATATATCTACATGTGCAGCAATAATAATGTATATAAATGATAAATAATAACATAAACGACAATCAAAATAAATTTTTTAGACAATGAAGACATTGAATTTCCTAGTTTAGCACAGTTTATACAAATATACAAACTTCTAGCCTATAAATATTATATAGGTAGAAGTATACTTTTACGTAAATTTAATTTTGTTTATGCTGCACTGAGAAATATTCTGAAATATACGAATACACTTAGGCAAGATGCTTCTAAATTCGATTTCCTTCCATATCATATTCAATATTCTTCCTTTCATCGTCTTGTTAAACTGCAAATGGAAAGTTAAGAGCTTAAATTGAGTTGTGTTGAACTATTTAGAACTTAGCGTAAAATTATAGTTATACCATCTGCTATTATTCTTATTCCATCGTCTTCTGTATTATTTTCAAGAATGACGAATAACGACGAACAAAATGCAGACTCACATAGATATTTCTGTATGCCATTTCTATAAGCATAGGGTTTAGTGAATAACAACAGAAAATGACGACTAAAAAGCAACACACAGTGGGTTGACGTAGCTGACACTTTATTTAATTACAATCAAGTATACGCATAAACTGAACTGAATTGTATTCGTTGTACGTATGTTTGCTTTTAAATGTTCCATATTAATTATTGTTATGTGCGTTGATATTTTAATAATCTTTATATGTATCACAGACAATATAGCTTATCGCTTTAAGCTATATTGTCTGTGTTTGTATAAAATCACTACCTTTTTGACATACTTACAATTACTAAATTTGACATTCTAATTTCCAAACATTACCTTAATCCATTTTCTCTATAGCTAACACTGACATAACTGTGCAGAGTAGTTATTTGTGGCAATATTATTAGTTAGAACTTTTATCGCCTAGTGACCCTTGTCTTGATTTCAGAGTACCTACAGATTAGTAGATTGGCCATATTAAAGTACTGCTGATTATTTAAGACACTTTGGAGGTTTTATTTGATCAATACATTAGTTTTTATTAGAACACCCTAGAAAGTAAACATTCGAAAGTCAATCTATAATTATTATCTACTGCAAAAATGCATTTTTATCATAAAATATGTTATGTAATTAAAACTCCATTGAAGTAATATTATGTAAGCTTATTCTAATTATGTTGTCATAATTATTTACAACCTTTAATGTATATTATTATACCGGTTCATATTCATTTTTATTTAAAATAAATTCAATAACATTTTCTATAGAAATATTAATACTAACTTTTCTAACATGTTCTTATTCACGTTAACTTGCCAGGAGTTTTAATGAAGATTTAAAATACAAACTTTAAAGAAAATATGTCGTTATTAATTTTGTTCTAAAGTATTAATTAATTACCTAGTCATTCTGCTTAATTTATACCCCCAACAAAGTTTGCGCTTTATGTTTGATGAAAGTGGTTTTTGCGGAATAAATTTTACAAGCATTCATTTTAATAGTAGACTGGCAATGAAGGATAATGCACTTTATTAATCATTCCGAGATGGATATTAAGACGCTTTGGCTGGTGTTGTAAAGAAATTGATTGGTGAGCTAATTAACAGCCAAAATAACCCCAAGAAGTCAGAGGAAATGAATGCTGTATAGATTTCATATTATCGAAAATCATGGTTCGGAATGATCAATCATAGTTATTAATAAATATATAACTTATATTTTATAAACTTAAAAAATGACATGATATTTATGTACAAGATCTGTGTCCTTTACTTAGTAGATCAAAATTGTACCACGAAATTGAGGTACACCTTCCAACAGCCAGAGGCATGCTCATTCCGATATAAAGCTTACATAAAGCTTACTATATAGCTTACTAAAAGACTAAAAGCACAAAGCTAATATTAGACATAAACTGGAAACCAGAATCTTGACACTATAAAAAATTGCATGAATTTTCAAAAATGTAACCAGTGGCGGCGGGAGGGGGATAGGGTTGTTTTTTTATATGGCAGCCACCTTCTTTTATTGAACCGTATGAAAGCTTAGGTTTTTTTTATTAATTTGGTGTGCTACATGTAGGGAATTGGTCGAGAAATTAATTTTTATTGAAGTATCAAATGTCAAAGTCAAAAGTGAAGCGTTACGATAACTTCGGTACTTACTTCCCTTTTCCTATAGGATAGAAGGAAACACAAAGGATTAAGATTCTTATGATGATAGGGAATGGCGATCGGATACGAACTAAAATTGAGATATGATATTTTTACAGGCGGTGGGCAGTTTGAACAATTGATTCATTAAAATCCAATAAAAAAGAGTTATTTAACAAAACAAAATCAAATAATGATAGTTTCGCAAAAAAGTAACCCAAAAACAAATCGTTACATCCAAGCAGTTACTTAATAAGGGAATAGCTTTTTGAAATAGAATAGATTGGTGAAACAGTCTTAAACAAAACAATAAAATTATACATTCGATTTCTTGGAACAAGCAGTTTTTGTTAGCAGTATATTAATTAATTGATATATCACACATACTTGCCCCAATGGCGTATTTAAAAAACGCTATTTATGGCATATACGAAGCAGGAAAGTGCATCTTGCAATAAAATTGTTTTATTTAATATTTTATGTTCATGAAGAGTTTTAATAAATATCAAGTATTTTTATGTAAAAATCTTTTTATTTCCTGCTAATATAGAGTGAAATTTTAAAGAACCCCTACAAACTTGACGTACAAAGTATTTTCAATTTAGTACAATTTTGTTTGATATCTTTACTCTGGAGTGTTTTTTAGCATACTTAAACGTTTTAGATATATCAAAGTATATACATAACATCCTAAGAGAATTAAAGAAATTTTATTCAGAACATATAAAAAACTGAAACACGCTTTTTATACATTTAGATACTGAATATTTTCGTAGTAATTGTAATATTGTCAATGTAACTCATAACTTTTTTATATTATTTTATCAGTAATATATTTACTCACTTAATTTAATATTTTTAAGCTTTTTGACTTCATATTTTATTAATTTTTACTTTAATTATAATTTTTATATTTTACAGAATTTTATTATGCCTTCCCTTGTTTTTGAAGCGACTAAAACTTTTGTGTATCTACATATTTAAATGAAAAAATGTAAAATATTGTCTTAGTCATCCAAAAATCCCAGACGATCCCAGTGAGGATACTAATGAGTAAATATTGATATACTAACCTTCAGTTGAATAACCACTAAACTGTCCCGCTAATTAACGTCATCTTTAACTAGAATTTTGACGTTATTTTACAGTTTTTCAGTACCATAATAATTCTCATTTGAATCTTCTATACAGGGATGGCAAGAAGTACAGAATAAAATTCATATCTTTTGAATTAGTTAATTTTTTTTAAAACGCCGAAACACGTTAACTGATTTTGATTTTTTCCCATCTTTCGGTTATATAATAATTTATTTTTCCTCAATCCCCTAACCCCCAGCTACCCCTACTTTTTTTTCAAATGGAAACATAAGGCATGAGGGGGCTCGTTGAAAAGCTTACAGAAAACCGAATCCATCAAAAGATATGAATTTTATTCCCTGATGTATATAAAATAAAATTTTGATTAAGGAATATATTTTTCGAGAAATTAGATAGTGGGTAATTTTTTTAATTACTTGCAAATGTGAAACAGGAAAGTTCATGAAATAGAAGAGAAAAGAGAAATAAAGAAGCGTATATATATAATCAAATTTAATATCGGAAAGAATTAAATTAATTAATAAAAAATTGNCAGGACAGACCGGATAATATTGAGAATTTAAAGAACAAGATTAGGGCGGAGATGCATAATTTACCAGCTGAAGTCATTCAGAATACTGTGGACAGCTTTTACTATCGTCTTGGAGAATGCCAAATAGTGAATGGAGGACATTTTCAGCATTTGCGACATTGAGTTTATTTTTGTAAATTATCTAGTTGTTTCAATTTCTAAATGAAAAAAAAGTTATTATTGAAAAAATAAAACTTTTTTATTTGGTATGGCTGGATTCGGTTTTCTATTAGCTTTTCAATGAGCCCCCTCATGCTTATGTTTCCATTTGAAAAAAAAAAGTAGCTGGGGGTTAGGGGGTTGAAGAAAAATTTATTATTAAATAACCGAAAGATGGGACTCATTCAAAAGATATGAATTTTATTCCGTACTTCTGGCTATCCCTGTATAACAACTTCATACTTTGATGTTAAAATTGCTCACACGTGCAATTAATAAAATAAGTAGGAAGCATTGGACAAGAACCGAAATGAACGTCAAGGCGGGCCTAAGGGTGTTGATAGCGAGTCCGCCCCCACGTAGCCTAATCCGAGAACACCAAAGATTCCTAGATCAGGCTAAGGAAGTGCAAGGTAACTCTGTAACAAGTAGTGACTAGGTATATGTATAGGTCACGGCATAACAACCCAAAAAAAAATATCATATTTTAAATATCAGCCCAAACCGTGAGCATTAAAACCACTATTAAATAAATCAGTTTATCGTGTTCAACGTTTCTTTCCGTGACTTTACCTTATCTGCAATAATTTTCTTTTGTTAAGTTTCCTCTGTTTTTGTAACGCTTAATAATTGTAATTATTTTCTATATGCTACGGACGAGCATATAGAAATTTCAAAGAATTGTACCAAAACAAAAATACTGGTGTTTCTGAAATGTCACTGCTGGCATGTTTTTTTAATAAATTATTTATATTACTTTCTTCTCTGCTCGATTGAAAATTCGTGTACTTTATTGCGTTGTATTTTCAACTTTTAACGCTTTTTAAACCATCATGTTCTCATTTTGAAAAAGCCTCTAATTAGTGGGAGCGATAAGAGGTCGAGGAGCTAGACCTTCGATAGAAAAACTGATAGGTATGTCTATCTTTTTTATATTACTTTAATGAGGCTTTTTAGAAAGGTTTATAATTCAACAGAGATTTAATTTCTCAGAATAACCATTTGAATTCTACCCTTTTATGTATTTTTTTTCTGGATTACTATAATTATATTTTCCACGTACACATTTGTAAATTAAAATTAACTAGGTACTTAATTTTTTTCTGTCGTATTTGTGTATCTGTTATGAGCAAAAGCATATAAATTTATCAACCAAGAATTAATTTAATGAAATAATAACTGATCTTGACAAACCTTACACTAAAAAAATTGTTAATATTTCAAAAATGTATCTGTTTTTTTCCAAAACTGTCAGTTGCATTTTTTGGAGAAGAACGTATCCGCACAATTTCAAAACACCAACAATACCGAATACGAATTGCTAAGAAGTATTTTGCATTGAGTTATCAAGTTTTGTTTGCCTCATATGTGGATACTTTTTGATAGATCATTGCACTCAACATTGTTTGCACGAGCGACCAGGATACTTTTACTTTATGTTATTTGAAGTTTATAGTGTAGTAAAATATGTTTAGTAGGTACTTAAATCTTTCTCACTATGTATCAAACGGTTCAAAGGTTGCCTTAATGAATAGGATTTGTTGTATTGCTGAAAAATGGATTAGCATTTTTCAAGTAACCACTCGGTACTAAGAAATAAATGGCAAGTCCTGAATTCACCGGTATGAAAATGATTCTGCATTGAATACGAATATAAAATTCCAGATAAAGGGAAGAGTGAATTTATTACCCACCTAGACTTATCTGCCTCCACGGCCGCTCATTTATCATTGGCAAATATATTTCATTTCATTTGAAGGCAATATCCTGCCTTATCTTGAAACCTTAAGAAATTTTAAAAAAATTGACAGAGATTAGTTAAGAAGCCATACAGAATATTTTTAAAGTGGGGTTTTAATTTCAGAAGATGTCTGATATACAGGGTGTTTTCAAAAGAAGTAACATAAATGGCACCAATACAGCTAACTGTAGCAGGTTTTGTATAAAAATGACCTCAGTAAAATGTGGACTCCTTAAGAGATACATTCCCTCAAACCAAAAGAGATCAAAAACAAATTGTACACAATTGTTTTAGTATTACAAGTGCAATGTTCAGTCTTTTTTCCAAAATTTCTACCCCTTGGAGGAGGTTGAGGAACGTCTTGTTTGCTAAAAATAAAATATTAAGTATACATATCAGCTAGCCTGGTCTATATAAATTTTTTTTCATCTTTTTCCATTCAAACAATAATCCATTATCATCATTCGCATTACTACAACTACTAAGAAGATTAAATAGGCAGCTATCATGCTAATTTCGTCATTATAGATCTTTCCTTGAGTTTTGCGAGTTCTTCCTTGGATCTGTTACTCACTAATTTTATTTTTGTCAACCTGCTGCAGGTGTTTTTTGAATGTCAGCACAAGAAGAATATAAGTACCACCAAAGGCATTCAAATCGCCCAATTCCCCACTAACAGATTTTCTCGGCAGTAGAAAGAAGACTTCGAGAGAAACATTTTCATCACCAGCCAGTACAGGCTTTACTAGAACCTGACATACATTACCGAGTAGCTTTTTGTGAATCTTACTTTAATATTTCATGAATTAATTTGAATTTTGGATCAACAATACTTTTCGCAGATGAAGCCACCTTCTAAGCTTGCATTATCTTGCAGTATGTAAGATAATATTTCAGCACAATTTTAGTTTGAACGTTTGGGTCTGAATTGTAGGAAATAGACTTGTTAATCCTTTTATTTACGTCATCAATTTGGTGCATCTGAATACCTACAATTTTTGAATGGATATCTTCCAGCATTACACGAATATATACCTACCATTAGATGTACATCAAACAATAGTACATATACAATGGTGCTCTTGGTCATAGCACAATATCAGACAATGTCAGACAATCGTTAAACAAGCCACGGCAATGAAGCACCTATTTCTTGGCCTGCACGCTCACTCGACCTAACACCCATGGATTTTTTTCTTTGAGAACATATAAAATGAATTGTTAATAGTAAAGAAGAGCTACAAGAAAAAACTTTCTTGACAGCTGATGAGATCGTCAACAAACTCGAAATTCTTATTTGAGTACGTCACAACAGGCGTATTAGATTACGCTTAGAACGATATTAAATTTATTTCGAAAATACTGCTTTATTACAAATATTCCTTTTCGTACTTTCAATAATAAGTAATAAATAGCAAACTTTCGTTAACTCACAATAAATTATTAGTTTTATATATTTTTTTAATAGAAATGTTCGAGATGGGGTTGTATTCTCCCAATTTCTCAAAGTCTTTTTTCACTGCTGAGAAAGCTTATTAGTGAGGAACTGAATGATTTGGGTACCTTTAGTGGTGCCTTCTTGCTGCGGCACAGTTTTCCCGATATTCAAAGAAATACTTGCACAATGTCGATATATTCACACCATTAGGCAAATTATTCGCCACGATTTATGATTAAAAATAAAATTACTGAGTAGCAAATCCAAGGAAGCACTTGAATACTTAATTTTTGCCAAATAAAAAAAGTTGCAGCAGAAATATAACTTAGGGGATGCTTACACCTACCCAGGAGTAAAAATTTCCGAAAATGGTTGAAAAAATGTATTAGTAATAGCAGAATATCTGTATATTTTCTATTTTTTTTAATCTTTCACGAGCTATATCTCCTAAGGGGTGAACATTTTATTATGGTTATTTTTATGCAAAACGTGTTCTTTTTGGCTGTAGAATCACTGGTACCATTTGTACTAATCCTTTTGAAAACACCTTGTATAAATGTTCACAATTCAGAAATCGAGAAATAACATGGTTTTATTAGTAGATTAAAAACATGTTTTCACATTTCAGAACAGTCAGATGTGTATTAAAAATACCTAATAATTTTAATACTATGTAAATTTTACCTTCTGCACAAGTATTGAATAAGAAGACGAATTTTAAAATAGTAATGAACGTTTAAAATTGTTCCCGTTTTCCTGAACACAGAATCGTGCTCGGCGTATGCAAGATTCGGTACAGGATGTTAAATGGTCCTTGCTGGTGAATTGATTATGATGCGAGTTCAATTCTTTCACGTAACTATTCAACAGTCGGAACTTCTACAAGAAAAACACAAAAGAAATCAACTGCCTCCGATCCAGGATCCTACCAGGAAAATTTCGTTTAAAGAATTGCGTACGCCTAAATTGTAGTGAAGCGCCATCTTACAAAAAAAAACATGCATTGTAGTACATATATTCCCCAAAAGAACAGGTAAACCATTTTATAAAAAAAATGTAAATGGTGAACACCAGTAAATGTTTATGATAGAATCAAATGTCCAGTTAAGATACTATTAACAATGCCAAGTTAATTGAAAATATATGTTGGCAAGTCGCTCTTCGGACCTTCATAAGATTATCCATTTGCCACGTGTGACTATTTATTATGAAGGTTATTTCTTCCAATCCGTGTAAATGTTTCCTCGTCAATCACCAACGGCATTTAGTAAAAATTCCATTCTCATTATTTTGTTCTAATAAGACAATAACCTAAGCATAGTTAGTTTTCCAAAGTTTAAACTAACTCAGAGAAATTTATCTTGTGTGAGGCGCTGTTTTTTCTCGACAGTATTGAGAATTTCTTCTTCAATTTGTAACATACAATTTGGTCGAGCTCGTTCGGCATGTCTTCCATAATTTTTTAACTTTCCATTATCACGAGCTCATTGAATGTGATAAACAAATCTTCAGGGTCTTAGGACCGGCGTCACACATCTCATTAACCTCAAGTTCCAAAACAAACCATAGCAAGGACGATTTCAAAATTGTATACCTATACCAGTTTTTGAGTCATTGTAGTTACTAGTTCAATCTGTTGATTGAACGAACTCAATTTAAGTATGGACTGTTAGTCCCTTAATGAGACATGGAAAACTAAGTTAGGTACTTCATTTTCATACTGATAATAAATAAATTTACTAATTAGTACGACCAAAGCCATACTTACTACACAATTCATCGTATTCCATGTAACAATGTCAACATTTTTCAGGTACAGTTTTTTCTTCTTAGGTATCAACATTTTTGACATATTGGTCGTAATAAACATTTTTTTTATATAAAGGAGCTTTGTTAGAAGAAATACATAACCTCAAAAACATTGTCATAAAAAGCAAAAAGAAAAGACAGTTAAAACAAAATTTTAATGAATTACCACCTACTTGTTTTATGAAAGTTATACTTCAGGGGAAGCTTTAGATTTGAAAATACTAAACAAATTTTGAGTATTGAAAGCTTAGACAGTCTTTTTTGTACATTTTTGCATTTTCTGTCGTGTTTACACGAAAATACCTGGATTTTCTAAAGCAGTCTATATTTTGTAAACAATTCCAAATAATATGAATACAAGAGTAAATATTTCTGTTATAATGTAATTAAAATCAGTTTTATAGAAGTCGTCTATAATATTTTCTACGTTTTAAAATAAGTCGAAATGGAACTGACATAGTAAAAACTACGTTTATGTTTACATTCATTTAACGTAAAGATAATTATTAATTTGGCCCAACTTAGTAAGTATGAATAATTTATAAGGACTAGATATGTTGAACTTCATAAAAATCAAGTTCAAAGCGATTAAGGCCAGTGCACATTTTTCTTACGTGGATTTTGCAAATTATCTACGAGATTAGCTATTTGGACAGATGCCAGAACGACCTCATCCTCTTTCACATTTGGACTGAATAAATCAAGTGGTAAATTAATGGTGCGATAGCGTTGATGAACATTTCGGTACGCGTTAAACTACTTTGATAAAACGTGCTTTTTGTCAACTACCACCCTAAATTTATGCCGGTATTACAATGGCTACAACAAGTCGCAATCCACCTGACAACACCGTAGATAACAACCACGCAGTACTTTAAAAATTTTAATTGTTGCATATAAACGCAAGAACGGCTTTTATCAATTAATTCGTCTTATATAAATTACATAAATAGACATTCCTTGTCTTTGATTTTTTAAGAATACTATGCCATACAGTTTTTACTTAGCTACTCGAGGTTAAATGAAGATACAGACTTCAAACATGAAACATTAGAACAAAATTTAACCAGTGGCATCGGTATTATGAAGTTCTTAAGGGGTTTCATCAACTGTAGAAAAAAAACTATCTGTGTAGTCTTTATAACTTCTACTGCTGCTTCACGCTTATAAATACGGTTCATTGGATTGTAGTATATTTTGGCAATGCAGACAGAGCTGAAATTAACATTACATCTGGACTAGATTAAAACAAACATGTGATTATGAAAGTATTATGTTATTATTGTAATTTTTATAAACTATTATGCAACTTTGATAACTGTTAATCTTACCCCAAAAACCCCAAAGTCGTACAATACCATAATACTGATAGTATTCCTTAGAAGTAAATATACTATACTACATGATTTTGTACAATGCCACCGGAGGACCTTAACTTTTTCCACTGACGAATATGCGGATATCAGTCGATAATAAGTCGCGCATAATTTGAATTTATTTAACAAAATCCTACACGCTATCAAAGTACTACCACAAAATCAATTTACCCCGTTTGACGGTATTTATTTTCCAATGAAAATTTAAAAATGCAATAATATAAAGGGTGTTCTATTAAAAAAAATAAGAAAACTATTATTTATTCACCAAAAATAATTTTTTAAATGTTCAAAGAATGTTTTTTATCCAAAAAGGTTTCCATAACTCCATAACCCAAAAACTTCCGTGACCTTAAAACCCAGGATGTGTAAGGATGTATAACCACAAAACTCTGACGACGTAATCTCATAACCTGGAGCATACAAGCCCCTGAGGCATACAGATTTGTGTTGCAAAGTCACCTGGGATTTTTTTCTCTGAAATTTACACTGAAAAAACACCACGCCACCTGAAAATGGACTGGGCCCTGGTGTACCTCATAATATTTCGATCCACAGAATTCGAATCTAAAATCAAAATTCCTGGATCAGATCGAATTTTGACCCTAACATCGAGAAACTCCTCTACAGAACGGTTTTCAGGAATTCAAACCGACTTAAACAGTCAGCGGTTAAAAAAACTTGTAGTTCATGATCTTATTACACCATAATCAGTTATATGAAAGATTTTGATCGGTCACTGATATACAGTCAAGGAAGAACTATTTAATTTGTTGAGAGAAAAGCCTCTAATGCCTTTGTAACACAAATATGTATGCTCCAAATCATGTGTCTACAAGAGCTTGCAAGCTCCTTGTTAAAAGATTACGGAGTTGCACAAAGTTTCACGGATCTACACTATCGCACATCCCGGCGTTATGGGGTTTGATGCTACGGGGTTATTGGATGGGATTATTCATTGCATTAATGAGATCATGGATTCGAATGTTTTTCCAATCACTGATACTAGGGAAGTGTATTGATGTTAGGATCAAAACAACTAATCTGGGAATTCCGATTCGGATTCAGTGGGTAAAAGTACTATAGGAAACACTGGTCTAGTCCATAGACCAACACTTTCTTTCTTTCGCCATGTGTTATTATTGAAGAAAGGGTATTTATTAAGAAAATTCCTTCCCAATGAGAACAAGAACATTAAATTTACGTTTGATAGCTTGACTTCAAGTGAATAACCATTGAAAAGTCCCGCTAGCCAACGTCATTTTTAACTAGAATTTTATGTTATTGAATGGTTTTCCTGTACTAGAATAACTCTCATTTATGACTTCACAGCTTGAAATTACTTGAAATCTTACCCATGTGCAATTATTTAAATAGGTCAGTTTAACTTTTCGTTCCTTGGCTAAACTTTAACTATAATAATTTCGTTCAGTTAAATATTCCCTGTTTTTACATTTAAATGTAACGTTTACTATGAACTTAACTTTTTTATAAGTTATGTTACATTTTTTTAATGTTTTATGGGTTTATAGGTTTATTTTATTTCAAAAGGGCAGATGCATGTAGGGGTGTCCAAAATATTGTAATTTAACCAAACTTACCTATATACAAGGTTGCACCCCTGAGAAGTTATTAGCCCCCACAGCGGAGCCCTAAATTTTGAAAAAATTGAATGCCTCTGCAACACTTTACCGCAGAAGAACCAAATTTGGTACATGATTTAGGTTTGTTTCTGGTCTTGACTATGATTTAAAGTTAATTGAAGCACTACAAGGTGTTCATTGGAGATGACTCACCCCTAAAATTATACCGAACTTTTTTTTCATTGACCGAATTAAAAAATAATAATATTAATTCACGGCAGAATTTAATTTTTTATTTTTTTTTACTCGTTACATTTTAAAAAACTGGTTTTCAAGAAAAACCGTATTATTTCAAACAATATTTTAACAGTGTTTATTAGAAAATAATCGAAAAGTCAGTAGTAGACAATGAATTTATCTTTCCAACTTGTCAGTTACTAATAAAATTATTTTACTTCAACAATTGCCTCTGATTGTTGTTGAAAAAACATCAATTATTATTTTTATTATTTATTTGTGTTTTTTACTTAATACAATATTCGCTTATTTAAAAACTACCTAAGTACTTGTTTTCTTTTTGTAGAATTAGGAAAGAAGTCGAGTAAAATTTATTTGGCCAATTGTTAAATTTGAAATATAAAGCCCACTACTGACTTTTTGATTATTTTCTAATGAACACTGTTAAAATATTGTGTCAGTTAATACGGTCTTTCTTGAAAACCATAAAGTTTTTTAAAATTTAACAAGTGTAAAAAAAAATTATATTAAATTCTGTTGTGAATTAATATTACTATTTTTCAGTTCGGTCAATGAAAAAAATGTTCGGTACAATTTTAGGAATGAGTCACCCCAATGAACACCTTGTAGAGCTTCAATTAACTTTAAATCATAGTCAAAGAAGACCAGTAATAAACCAAAATCATGTACCAAATTTGGTTCTTCTACGGTAATGTGTTATATATAGGTAAGTTTGCCCTGTGTCGGTTCTTATGCGGGACACCCTGTATACCTTATGTATATACTTAAGCGATGAAAAAATATATTAATCTTTGTCATTAATTATTTCACGATTTGATATCAAAAACCAATTTTTAAATTATATTATTGGATTTACAAATGTTTCATTATATTAAAAAATAAATGGTTTATAAGTGGGTAGGTAGCTACTTTATTTTCAGATACAGCTCCATTTCGTGAATATTCGATCTGAGAATGTACCATACTGCATCCTTTACTTTACTGATTTTCCTTTCGTTTCCATCCAGATAAAATTATTACAGAAGATTTTCCGGCGAACATAAAATAGAAGCGAAATTGTTAGTACCATCAGACTGCAGCATATTTTGCTTTGAAATGAATTTAGCAAATATTCCTTCATATCCCGAAACAAACTGTGGGGGACATCGCAATGTTCGCGGTTTCATCATAGAAGTTGCTTGCTAGTAATGCACGTATATGAAACGCAATTATGATTTGGGAACTCGTCGAGAAATATGTTTCATACGAGTAAAATGCACATTTCATGTTGAAGTAATTAGGGAAACTGGAACCGCTGCTTAGACTGCAAATTTATGATTTATAATAAGATAAAGCTGTTTCATTTTCATTTGCCTCAGAATATTTCTCTAAAATGGTCCATTTCTAGTTCATAATAATCCGAACAAAAACGCACTGCAGCAATAAGTATTCCTTTACGGGCTGGTCTTTATGTTAGTAAAGATACAATTATTAAATAATTACTGTCTTCCGTCTTTTGCCCCCAAAAACGGTGATTCTCCAGAATGGTTAAAATCTCACCAAAAAATTCTTTCGTCGCAAAATTTGTTGTTTCAAAAAACATGAACCTTCGCTCACTGAGAGATTTCTCATCCAACGGTAAAACAAATTCTATCAAAATGGCTTCGAAATTTGGCCGATATGTGATTGTGATCGGGTAAATTTAAATAATAAATTATTTTCAAACTATTTGTTAAGAAAGGCATCTTTCTTAAAAATAAATTGCATCTATTTTCATAACGAAGATTATTCGAAAAAGTATCAAGAGGTTAACTTTCATTACACAGGGTGTTACAAATTAGTAGCTTCATTTTCAAAATATAGGGTGGCAAAATCAAAATTTTAATAATTATTTCTATTGATAGCTCCGGTGATTTTAGAAATATTTGTTTGAAATTTGGCACATATTTTTATCTTCTGCACACTTTCTGTGTAATTTTGCCCTTTCTTCCGACCTCAACCCATTGGTTTAGTTTCTGGGGTTTTAAGAAAGATTTCGTTTACATGGCTCCAATACTAACTAAACAACAACTAAGGGAATGAATTGTACAACGTAGAGACTACTTTAGACTGGAATCACATATTTTTCAGAATATTCGTTACTCTGTCATTAAAAAAGCCCGAGTATGTATTCGTGAAGGCGGTACCTACACATATTGAACATTTAGTTTAATTAACTGAATTTATCTTTTTGCTGTTTGTTGTTAGTTGTGCTGTTTTGTTTATTTCAATTTACGGAATAAAATGAAAATGACCATCGAATACTTAGCGATGTATAATTTATGCCAAACCTAACACATCCAAAAAAGTTCCAATGTCTCGCAAAAATAAAAACACGTTCTATCTAAAAGAAAACATTTTCAAACCATAGGAGTACTCAAAAAACAATAGGGGATACGTACGTTTTACAAACCCCCTTTCCTCCGTTTGCGCTTTGATATTTTAGATCAAAATTACAAAAAATGTGTGCCTACTTAAGATAAAAATATGTGCCAAATTTCAAACAAATATCTCTAAAATAACCGGAGCTATCAATAAAAATAATTTTTATGGGGTCCCGCAAGTTAAGAATCACTGGTCTACGTTATTATGAAACTGTGTATATTCAAATAAATATGCCAAAAGTAAAAACGTAATTAAGACTATATTTTTTCTGTACTTATAACAAAAAGTCCAGTTTAATTCCAAAATTATAATTACTCTGTCTTTTTTTTAAATACCAATTTAAGTTAAGTATTTGTTGTTTATTAATCGAAATACTTAATAATATTTTCCGGGCCATTTCTGTTAAGCCATGTTGATTTCATTTTCTGACGTAGCTGCAATAGCTATACAATTTATATATTACGTACCTCAAACAACCGACCAACCATGTACAATCCAAACTTAGATCTATATGTATTCAAAACTCTAAGTAATATCTGCATATAATTGTAAATATAGAATCCTTGTCCAAATAATATTTATGACACCAATGAATGTAGTAATAAAACGTATAGGTAAAGTTATTTGGATGTAAGATTTTGACAATGTACAATCATTAATGAATTTTAAATGATTTTATTTTCAGGCAGTATTTTGTGAAAATATTTATATACATTTAATAACGTACGTATCCCAAAAGTAATTCACAAGTACTCAGAAGGTAAATTAAAGTTAGGAGACATTAGATTAATTTATTTTAATTAGTTTACTTTTAAAAGTACATACATATATGTGAAGTGTAGGAGAGTTAAAATGGTAGAATTTTTTATGGTATCGCTCCGAGTCCAAACAAAAAATAAACATTCTTAAGTTCAAACTAATGTAGTTACATATCTTTTTGTAAAACTTATTTTCTTATTTCTTATTCTGTTATATTTAGTATACGGAAAAAAAACTAATTTTAATTCAAATTCGTCCTAATTTGAGAGTTGCCATAAAAAGTAATACATTTTCAAACATCCAAAGGCCTACGGAGCTTTCGGCATTATTTTTTAATTGAAAGGAGTATTTTTAATTTGAGGTTTTCTCTGTTTTAATTAAAAATTAAATTAGATTAAAAAAAACCTGGTCATTGAACTTAATGAACTTTAATTATTAATAAGTAAATATCTAGATTCTAGATACACCTAGTTTACAATTTTTTATATATTTTTAATGTAAGTACTTCGTCCTAACCGCTGCTAAAAAAACGACTTTGGGATATGCTTTAGAAATTTTACTGGTCATCACATTTAAATATATTTTTTCTTCCTATTATCACTTAAAAATACTTGTGTATATATCACATCGTATGAAACAGTTTTATTTAAAATACAAAACAATTATGTTCTACGAAATTATTCATGTCATCAGCCAAAATATACGACTTTACATAAATGTCTTTAGGTGATGATAGGAAGCGAGAAGTTTTGTAAAAATTTATAAAGTAAATAATATAAATCAATCAGTACTTGTATTTTTATAACTTATTCCTTATAAGGAACGAACTTGTAAATTAATTTTACGTAGTTATCAATAATAGAGATCAGCAATATTTTTTAATTGTTCTGATTTTTTTTAATGTTATGTCCTGCATAATGTATACCACCCAAACGCCAATTAAGGTACTTATTGTAATAAATGTAAAAATGAAGGTAAAAATAAATATTTTAAAATATACTGCCGTGTGTATTATTTTACATACTTAACCCTATAAACTCAAATCTATTTTTATTATGTTTAACTCATGGTAAACACTTTTGGCAAAGTTTACAGAATAATTTGCTTTTGGTCATATATCTCTTACTATAAAGAAATAAACCCATCAAACTTTAAGTACGTCACTATAATTAGAAAACGTTCATCCAACTTTTATAAAGATATTTTATTAACAACATTTTCGATTTATTTGCACTTTTGCTCCAAGAATTGATTTCGAATTGATCGTACTTAGTGCAAAAGGGCAAATAATTCGAAAACGCTGTAAAATCGTTTTATTGTGACACCTTATAGGCTTATAGCATTTTTTTGGGGGGACAGAATTCAAGAAATTATATTAGCTGTTTTTTTATACAAAATATTCTAATTATACCCAACATCTTATTAAATGAGTATGTACTGAATTTAATAAAAATTCGATATTTTTTAATTTTTGCAGATTTTAGTAATAATCCCAGTAGATATGGTCCCAATATATCATCATATTCATCGTATAGGTACCTAACATATTAAATTTATTCCAATATTTGGAAGATTTTGCCAACTTGTTTTTTATAAATAAAAAAACACTTACCTACTTTTTCATTCATTTTTTGATCAAGAACTTTAACAATATTTTATTTTTTCAATTACATCAATTAAAATAATCAAAAAGCACTTAATATTAAAGATGTTATTTATGATTTTTTATATTTTTCAATGAAATTTGGCACATAACCATTTAATTTAATTGTAAGAGAGTAAATAAAAAATTGCTACAGTAGGTCTTAATTAGTAAAAATAAAATATAGCGGTTTATTCAAAAGAACAGTTATTGGAGTTCTATCTTTAAAAATAAACGACCAAAATCATTTAATAAATACAACTTTTATCAAGTTGTTCAGGTTTGAAATGGATCACTCTTCATAAATTCATCGAAAATTATTACCTCAGTAACGTTTTTATTTTTGGATTTTGAAAAACAAGCTTCATATAAAATTAAGGTATTATCAAAACAACAAAAAATATTTATTAGACAACAACTGACCGTCGCATGTGACTTTTAGGTAAGTTTAATTTTTGAAAATGAAACACCCTGTATTTTTTATATTTTTGAAAGCTGTTTTTCGTATTAAAAAGAATATAAATGTCATACATTTGCTTCAGGCGTTTTTTTATAGATACCTAAGACAGGCCCAAATTCATAGATCTCACTAAAGTTCCACTCACACTTATCTCATACTAAACTCACCCTAATCGTATTCATAAACAATTATAATTATTTTATATATTTTTTATATGAGGATCGTTTTTACCTGGATAATTAATTAGATCTTTTGATTTTCATTATTTATTATTTAAATGTAATTTATTATGTATATATTTTCAACGTGAGTTACTCAAATTAAAAATAAAGAAATACTGTGACATTAGGTTTCCACTGATCTCATATTTTTGGTAATATTTGACTGTTTCCTTCTCTAGTAATTTGTGGTTTGATGCAAATTTAAGTTAGTCACTCATTTCTGAATATCAAAATTGAGAATGAGATGAGAGCACCCTAAGTTGAGTGGAGAATAAGTCTGATATGAGTAAACGGTTTGTATAGATTTAGGGAAATCTCTGAATTTGACCTTTTTAATCTCTATTCAATCTATAGCTACTTCTCTTGTTCATGCTTCTTGTTCATTATTAATAAATTTGAATTATAATAAATATAGGTATACAATAAAAATAATAGAATCAAATACATATTAAAAAAATGTTCTAGGTACAGGGCGTAGAGGTAAATTTGTAACACCTTGATACTTATTTTTTCTCAAGCGACACCATTTGAGAGATTCTGTCCTCACGAATGAAACTAAATTTCTTGAAGAAAAAGAATATACCGAACAGAAAATTAATGATGTTACGGCCTTCAGTGGATAGGTCAATTTTAATTTAATCTTTATTACAATTTAATTTAAATCTAACATTGATTACGTGACAAGCGGCAGTTTTAGATTAGAATCCCCATTTTGTCAGAAAAATCAATCAAATGTCTTATGTTTAACAAATGTTTTTTTCTAAAAATAAATTTTTGAACCCTTAAACGGATCCTATTACTTCAATGGGAAACTTTTTTTTTGAAGGTAATAAGTTATTCCAAGGATTCTAAAGCAGTTAACCAAATTTTAAACTTTCTTTTTTTCATACTTAATGATATAAAAAATAACGAAGTAAGAAGACTATCTATGCTCGTGTGTAACTTTATTATAATTTATTTCTTTAGAAAAAAATAGAGCAAAATTAAACTTAAATTAAACATAGACATTTTTTTTAAATAGCTACATTTCAAATAACTATCTCTACAAAAAGAAGTAACTGCCACTTTAAACCAAACTAATTCGTAAGGTTTGATTTAAATTGAAAACAACTTTTCCGTAAAAATTATGGACCGGAATTTCTCCAGGCGGTGACTTCAAACCTGTACTGTAACGATAAGGGCCAATACACACAGTAAATATAAATACCAGTCAGAGGACTTAATTTCACAGTTTTTTTCAGAAAAGCTGAGCTATTTGTACTCCGAAATATCAAGAAGCAAAACCTATTTTATGTGTCAACTAGCTCGAAAATTGTTCAGTCAATGACATTGCCTACTAAATTATACGTAACCATAATTTGCAATACTTTTAAAGTCACAAGATTGATTCCTCAGAAAAAAAACATTTAGAAATTCAACATTCCTATCTCGTTTTTGAAAAGGTACAATTTTATTTACCTTGTGTACTTAAACTTATTTTATCGCGAATTTCTAATTTATGGCGAATGCGCCAATGTTACGGTTCAAATGTTGCAGAGATATTTCAGCCTTCAAGCTGAAAAATTACTATAAAGGAATAAAGCAAAGTTGGTTAATAAAACGTGTGTAAATTATACATATAAAATACAGAATTTTTATTTTATAAGAAAGGGATAAAATAAGCAAGGTTATTTCCAAAAGTATATCTACATTTATGTCAATTACATCAGAAGTTGTATGTAATAAGCAAAAGCAAATAATATAAAGAGTAAAACTTTTTATTTGAAAATAAATAAATAATATAAAGAGTAAAACTTTTTATTTTGGAAATTTAAGATGGCATTTATTTCTTTTCGTAGATTATTTTTTGAGATTAATCTAAATAAAAATTTCAACATTAACAGCTAAAATCTGGGAATATCATATTCTACATTTTATTTAAAAAAGACTACATTAATGGAAAAGATACAGTAGATACTGTTGGCTTTTGTTCCAACAAACAGAATTTGTTTTTACGCTAATTGGGTAATTCAAACAAGGTTCTTCCTCTCTGAACACTGGTATCTGTATGAAAAAAGTGTTATTCGGCTCATGTTTTATTATTATTGTCACTAAAAGTGGATCAGTTTGTTACATCTTTTCAAATCTGATAAATATAAAAATATATTTTTTGTTTTTGTATCATGTACTTCTTTTGAGAAAAAGAATATAGTATTTATTCTCTTACAAAATATTTAAATGTTTGTTTTTGACAGAATGCTAAAATACAAATCACTGTTACGAATAATTCACATTTATATTCTAACAAACTATATTTACTATTTTTAATATGTTGGCGTTGCTCTCGTATCAAATAATCTATGAATACTAGACTCAAAGTAACTGATAACTGCACTGGAGGAAACCGAAATTCATTTTTCTATAAATAAATGCATTTTAACATGTAAAAAGACGGAAACATATCAAAATATAGTTGCAATGAAATTTGTTTTAGGTAATAAATAAACCTATGACCAAATTCTGCTAGAAACTCTCCTGTATTCCTGCAAATCTTTTAAAAACTGATTTAAAATAAAAAAAATCTAAAAAAAATATTTCTGAAGTTAAATTCGGTCTAATTCCAGACATCATCTATAAACGGTAACATCAAACCTTCAATAAAGCTAATAATCTTTAAGGGGACTCCAAATTTAATAAAAGAGAATGTAGAACGACAACAACTCCACTGAAGGTAAGTGGTATATCCATTATTCTTGACAACAAACGCACACTCGAAACGGTTATTACAAAATTTTAATTAAACCAATGCTCCAGTCGCAGAAAAACATACAGAACAGAACACACGGACGAAGAGGGACAAAATAATTGTGTTCATAGCGGCCGACTTCTCCACAAAAAGTGTCTAAACTCCACACCCTAACAAGATCTCGAAAATAACGTAAGTGGGTATATGCAGACTGTTTTATGCATGAAACAATGGCCGTGCTTATTAGTTTACCTTGGCTGTACCGTCGGATTCTACTCTTCCCTTTGCCACAGTCGGTTCTTAAATTGCGGACCTAAAAAGTGGATAAGTGTAGTGCCGGATGGCGTACATAAAGGGAAATTGAGAAATGCAGAATGGGGTGGTTTTAACGCGTGGAAAGCTTCTCCGTCTGAAATAATAAAATAAAGATGGGCCCGAATGGCTTGGCTATAACCGTCTTTAAACTTATAGCAAGGTTTTTAAGTCGAAGGAGGTACCCAATATAAATAAATTTATAAAAAGCAAATCTATTTAATATGCCAGATGGCTGGAATAGCGTGTTTTTATTGCGCTATTTAGAAAATGTCTCCAAAGGTGCTGCTTTTTTGAATTCTTGAAACTGCAGAAATAACTGACGACGTATTTTAAGCCAGGCTTATATGACGTAGGCCACTAGACCTGACATAACTTGGAATGGAATCATTTTCACGATTCAGGACTTTTCGTACAATTTACATACAGAGAAACCTATCTGACCTACCCTAACATCATTTTAATTTTTTTTAAATCGAGATAAACATGCATACCAGGAGCCTTGAAGCAAAAGGAACTGGCTATTTCTAGGCATTACTCTGGTTTACTTGAGTATTACAAGATCTATTTGAGCACGTGTTGCAAACTCGTAAACAAAGTTCTGGCTACTTGGAGGAAAACAAACGGAATTCGAATTAAATGCATTTATTTATTTTTTATTATGTGCCTGTTTCCTGGTATTTGCAAAAATTTTTCCTGTCTATTGTTATATTTTGTGCAATTCTCGTTTTATTTTGTGACTGTAATATCCAAGGTGGTCATTTTTAAGGTGTACACCATTAGTATTTCCTGAACTACAAGATATACAGAGTTGGTTAAATTACAAAAAAAGTTGCATATTTTCATGCCATTTTGGATTATGAAAAGAAATTGAGGTATGTTACTGAAATAAGCTGAAAAAAAAACAGAAAACTAGGCTCTTCTTATTTCTTCCATATCTTTTTTATTATTGAAATTAGAGTAATGAAAATCGGTATGTATATACAATACGCTCTTTCTATTGATAGATAGATAGATAGATAGATAGCTTTATTTGACAATTTGATATACGTAGGTACATTTATGGCAAGTCAGAATACACAAAAAGAGAACACAAAGATAAAAACTATTATGTGTACATAAATAAAATTACTAAAAAAAAACAAGAACTTACACACAACATAAATAAAACAGACATTAGATATTATTCGTAATATGGCATCGCCAGAAAATCTTTCTTATGTTTCTTAACTACTAATTTAAAACGTGTCATATTTAACAGTCTAACAGAGTATGGAAGTTTGTTATAAAGCTTCACATTTAAAGAATTATGTGCTGATTTGGATAGACGGAAGCCGTCAGCTCTAAGCATATTAGCATTTCTTGTATTACGACTGTGAATATCTGACTGCAATGCAAATCTGGTTGTATTCCTATGAATTTCAACAACCTGGAGAAAAATATATAAACAAGAAAGGGGTAAAATACCGAGGGAGATAAAAAATGGTTGACAATGTTCTTTGCTATTCACATTAGCTATGACTCTAATTGCTTTCTTTTGCAAGCGAAATATTTTTATAGATTGTCTGCAATTGTCCCACAAAAAAACTGCATAGCATATGCGAGAATGAAAAAAAGGAAAATAGGACATAATTAAAGTATTTAAATCAACTATATTCTTTAGCTGTCGTAATAAAAAGATGGTGCTTGGGAGCGACTTCAAGAGATATGCAACATGGCCAGACCAACTTAAACTGTCGTCTATAACTACCCCAAGTAACTTAAAACACTCTCCTTTTATATTTTCACGATTCGAAGAAATATAGAGTTTTTGAGTTTTACTGTTATTAAGTTTCAGTTTGTTAGCAACAAACCATTGTTCTACGTTCTTTTCAAGTTTTTCCAGGAGTAGGTTCAGGGAGAAAAAATTATCATGAGATATGACCAGTGTCGTATCATCCGCGAACAGTATTCACATTTATTCAGTGCAATAAAGTAATGAAAGTCATTGATAAACAACAGAAACAATATTGGTCCAATAATTGAACCCTGTGGCACACCCTGCTTAATACACATGAATTGAGATGATGTGTTATTAATTACAACGCACTGAGACCTCTTTTGTAAATATGATTTAAAAAATTCCGAAGGCAAACCCCTCATCCCATAGTGTTCTAACTTTTTAATTAGTAGGTCATGAGGCATACAATCGAAGGCCTTTGTTAAATCGCAGAGAGCAATGACTGTATGCTCACCTTTCTCAAAACCTTCTACTGCGTCACTTACAATTCTATGGATTGCGTTAGACGTAGAACACCCAGGTCTAAAACCAAACTGGCATGCGCATTAGATTGAATTTTGCTCCAGGTATTTATATAGTCGTGGTTTCAATAACATTTCGATTACTTTACCAAAAATTTGAATAATTGACATAGGGCGGTAATTATCGGTACTCTCCGGGTCGCCCTTTTTAAATAAAGGAATTACTTTTGTCAACTTGAAGCAGTCTGGAAAAATGCCTTTACTGAAACATCTATTTATCACTATAGTTGGAGCAGGAAGTATTATATCAATTGTTGCCTTAATAATTTTTGAGTTAAGACCAAAAACATCAGTACATGGAGAGTTTTTTAAAGAATTAACTGCATCTTATACTTCAGATTCGGTCACCGAACCCAAATAAAAGGAGCGACATGGCGGAGGCACGTTGCCTATAATATCATCTAATATTAAGTGGATAGGTGAAAGCGACTTACTTATATTGTTGGCTACGTTGGTGAAATATGTATTGAATTGATTCGCGGATATCAGTGTAGAAGACACAGACTGGGATTGTACTTTGTTACTTTCAAACTTTACCAGCTAGCTTGTAACTTATTGGTGGAATTACTTATATAGTTTTGATATGAGTTTCTTTTAGCCTTGTTTATTGCGCGAATATAATTTTTTCGAAGAATCTTATAAACCTCATAATCTGAAGATTTCTGTGTAACATTAAAAATAGATTTTACGCTTGACAAAGTCTCTCTCATTCGACGTAAACCTGCATTAAACCACCTAACAAGAGGTCTTATGTTTTGAGGGGTGATCTTTTCAAGCGGAAAATATTGCTCCACTAAATCTGAATAAGTAGTGTATAAAAAATTTGATGCTAAGTTAATATTTATATTCTCATGCCTAAACAAATTCCAGTCTACTCTGTTCAAGGAGTTCCTTGTTTTTTCTATACCAATTCTGGTAATACGCCTTCTGTACACTGGTTGCAAGGTTGAAACATCTTCCAAGCCTCACAAATCCTTATATTTTCATAGCCAACTTTTGATTTTCTTAGCATTAAATTTCAATTTCAATGATGTATAATACTTGGGTGAAGAGATTTTATTGAAGGCCAAAAAAGCGCCATTTTCAATTTTGCCGCAGTAACCATGAAAAAGCAAACAAAAATTCTAACATTTCTGTTTAAAAGCAAACCAACTATCATTTTTTACTGTTGTAAATAAGTGCCCAAGTGTTTTTATTATTTGTTTATAGCGACACAATATTCAGTGAGTGAAAATGGGATTGGCATGGAGAACTTTCATCTTGCATGAACAGGGTGATCAGAAAATCGTTAAATATAAAAATCGTTCAAGAATAAACTGCCTTTGTTTTTAACAATACAACACAATAATGTTATTAAGGAAAATTGCTTAGAATTTAAATTTATATTAAAATTTGTGTATGAATCGGCCTACTTTGACAGTAAAACATTTTTATTGTTTATTTTACGACCAAAAGGCATTCTTGATTAAAATTTTTGCTTATCTTTAAAATGCGGTTGGCATGGAGAACTTTCATATTGCATGTACAGGGTGATCAGAAATGAACAATAAATACACCGCATTTTAAAGACAAGCAAAAATTTGAATCAAAAATGCCTATTTCTTGTAAAATGAAAAATAAAAATATTTTCTCTCTTTTCCACTCTATCCGTGGACATACTGTACCTATACAATGTGACAGAAATTCAGTGACAACGTTATGAAGAGATGCATCCCGAGAGTAGGAAACGAAATACGAATATTTTCCAACGTTTATACAGGCGATTACAAAAATATGATACTAAAAACGTAAGAAATCGTGTTGGTAATAATAATAATAATAGTGATAATAACAGCAAATAAAATTAACATCTTGCCACAAGTCCAGAAATATTTCAAAGGCAAGTAGCATTAAAATGTAATTTATCTAAGTCAGGCGTTCAAAAAATATAATTGTTTTTGCTCTTTTTCGCCAAGTTTGGACATCAGATTCGTGTTCAGCGCCCAAAAATACATAGGAAATCGGTCATCTAGGTAGGTAGATCTGGATTCTTCATATTTACCAAAGTTAGTATTGAGACAACTGCTTATTGAATATAGAAGAGACTTGTCCCTGCGATTACAAAAAATCTAAACAATGAAAATTTGTTGTATTCAAATTTGATTTCAGCACATCAAAATCTATAAGATTTGATAGGTCTGATCTAAAAACCAAACAAATTATTTTTTTGTCGTATTATTAATAGAAATATACCTTTACATTTTTTTTAACTAAACTTGGTAGTGTTTCATTTAGATGTTTCTAAGTTAAAGAAGTAACTGGTTCTATTCCCAGATTGAGGTAATTGAGGTCATGTAATAATTTTCCAATTTGGAAATAGATGAAACATTTATAGGAGCTTTTGTTGCAAGAAAAAAAACATTGGCGTAGTGGTCAAATTTCTACGCTGATGAATTTTCCTGACCCTTAATGATCACTTATCCTGATTATTGCTGATTATTTAAAAATGCATTTGCAATAAAATATTAATATTAATGAAAATGGCAATGGCAAGCGAAGTTTTGAGAAATTTGTAAAGTGTAGCAGTTCCTCTTGTACATACTAATACCTGGTTCATTAAGCGCTGTGACAATAATCTTCTTGTACAACATTACATTATATACAGCGTGTCCCACTAGTGCGGAAAAGTCCAATATCTATGTTAAAATGAGGAATATATGGATTTTTCTTTTTACTGTGTTGCCACATTTCTCGGAATGTACAAATTAAAAATATATTCAACTATACAGAGTGTTGCACTTTTCCTGGACAGACACCAACGTTGTTTTTTTAAATGGAAACACTAATTTTTTATATTTTTTTCGGATTCTACATAAAAAATAAAGGGTACTTTGTGTAGAATAGTTCTATTCAAATATTCACAGTTTTTGAGATATCTCGTATCTCGCTTGAAAGGTTTTTCTAGTCGATATTGGCTGCTTACATTTTCTGATACTGACAGGTTATACTACCAGTACTAAGCCCATTTTTTTCTCAGATGTTTAGTAAGGATGACTCTTCCGAATCATGCTCCAAAAACTAGCCTGCGTTATACAGGGTGGCCAAAATATCATGTCAAAATTGCCAATTGAAAAATTGAAAAATCTCCAATTTTTTAAATGGAACACCCTGTATATTTTCATAGCATGGGATGCAGAATTAAATTCTCTACAACTTTGCTATACCTGCTCCTATACCAAAATTCATTAGTTTTTCATGAAATCTCATTTCTATGAAAAAATGTGAAGTTTACAAATAGCTTATATGTAGGCTCCTGTCAAATGATAATCTGGAACATTTTCGATTCACATAAGGTTTAATAGAAAAGCGACAGTAGGTAATAATTGTGAAATGAATTACTCTAAAGAAGAATTAGTAACTAAATAATAGAATAATTAGTAAAACTCATGGTAACTGTTTATTGGCAAGTCGTATTTACCAAACTAATAATCCAGATTTACAAAGAAAAAAAAAATAGTGTCACTTATTGTTAGTAGGTATATACCTCAAACTAATATATCAAAAATTGGGTCAAGTTGACCTTAAATGCCCATTTAATTGGACTATAATAGGAAAAATGTATTTCGTTTTACTTAAAATTGAATTCTGAACCAAATTTCCAATTTTTCGCCTTTTGTGTATACCTAATCTAAGTTTTAACAAGTTTTTAGAACTAATTGAAAATAACTAAGCACTTTTAGAATTGACGTAAATATAAATCATATGGCACACTACTTTCACAGTTAATTCCCAGATAAAAAAATATTTTCCTCTCATTTAACGTTTTTATTTTCTATCGTTAAGACATCGAATACACTTCTCCGTTACGTGGGATTAAAAAAAAAACTCGAAACGAACGCGTAAAAACCGTATAAAATTTCATTTTACCGCTACACCTTAATAGTAAAATACAATGTAATATTTTTACGCCAGGCCACACATAAAAGGCCTCTTGACTCTGCCACATAACGGCTAGTTAAATGTTAAATCATGCATAACCGATCAACTGTCAATGCCTGTCTAAACATACATAACTTCGCAAAATTGTAGTTTTGTAGAGGTTTACTGCAAAACGTTACTTTCTAGAGCCCTGCCATAAACCCGGCTATGCACGGCAGAATGCCCAATAAACTATTTATAATAAGTTGACCCGATTGCCTATCGATTCTCTATAGCGGCAAACTGTGCAACGATGGGAAGGATGCAAATTCCTTAATGACACAACCGCATCCACGCTCTGCCTCCGCGCAAATCTTGGGCCCAATTTAATTAATTGATGCATCTCTGCATTGTCATTTGTGTCATGGCATGGCCTCTCCAACCTTTGTAGGTTAAAAGGGGTTAAACGCAATTAACGGTCCCTCGAGTGCCAAGTGCAACCTTCTGCGACCACATTCTACATTAGAAATTATTGGCACCTCAAAATTAATGGATGCCGGGTGTGGTTCAACTAAAATAAGTTGATTTCGAGAGCGCATCGTCAAGTTTGAAAGAAACTTATGTTAATTAAATAATTAGTGACGGCTCGTCGTATGAAGCGATATTTTAATATGTACTATTCTACTATTAACCTAAATATCTCGCCGGTTCTATCTGCTCAACATGATATACTGTTACTCCCCTCTCCCCACCACAGTGAGGGCTTATTAGATTTACTGGCTTATCAAGAGTACATATCACAAACCACCTAGACTGGCTTATAGAGCGACTTTGGTGAAAACACTTTGGAGCCTGATTTGGAGCCCAGCCCTCAGTCGTGTCCTAGCATTTGACGTGTACGCATCGCTGTGATTTCGATAATTAGACGTTCTATCATGGGCAAGTGTATTGTAAAACATTGTATAAATAGAAGTGATCGAGTTGGTGAAGAAAGGCGAAAAGTTTCCTTCTTTAGGTAAGTAAAAAAAAGGAATATATAAAAGGTAAATATGTACGCCATTTTTCGGTTAACGTCACAAGTTTCCAGGGTTAGCTTTATAATTTTGTTCGCCCACATAGTGTAGTGATTAACGTGATATTGTTATTATAAAATAATGAATGAATTACTGTAAAATATTTTTAGTAATTATTTACTTTATGTGAGTCTTAAATTTTTATGAAATTTTACCAATTCCCGTCATTTCGAGATAGCTGAAAATTAATTAAATATTTTTTTCAATTAAAAAAATCGCAAACAAAACTAATTTCAGATTCAGTATTCGTACAGTCAATTAATTTTTATTAAAGATCGTGGTTGTTTGACGTATCCATCTCGAGATGTCGTAGTAATATGCTAAGAAACAGAAAAATTAATAAAATTTTTAAATAATGATGAAAGCAGAACACCTAGGCTACAGAAAAATAAAATTGTTTATCATGTATTAAAAAACTTTCTGAATGTGAACATATTTGAAAATTTGCATGAACATCAATTTGATAATTTGCCTAACAATTGTAATCATTTAATAGAACTTGTAAGGGCTGAATGTGAAAAGTATATCGATGTACGAATAAATCATGAAGTCAAATTATTTAATTCGGTAAAATCTACGAAAAGGCAAATATTAAATAAATTAATATTATTTAGAGGATAATAAATATATTTAAATTATTTTGTAGTTTTATTTAATATGACACTAAAATATACTATTTTCTGAATTACAAACTTAAAATTGAATATTTGTCATAAGATGCAATATAATGTTTAATATGTAATAAAAATATTACTTAATCCGGATCTGCTTAAAGATGCGTGCGATCAGATTGCCTTCCACACTCCACTTCCCCGGATTTTGCATTCACTGGTACCCGTGCATTGGAATTAGATACGGCCAGTCTAGGTGGTCTGTGGTACATATAAATATGCTATGGTCCCCCTTCTACGCGAGACGGTTAAAATAACGTGTTTACGCGGGGATTTTGAGGCCCATTTCGTTCGGTTTACAGTGTCAGTTTCGCGGTACCTGTATAATGTGTGGGCCTGGGTGATGATAGTACAAAGGTTTTAAGGGCAAGGACAAGGCAGGTATTGATTTAAAATAAATAAAAAACAACTCCCTTACGATAAAACAAGGTAAGACTAAATTTAACATAAAATAATAAATATTATATTATCGGTATACATAGGTATGAATCTCGCTCGCAATACTGTTTTATCTCTAATTGAAACGCCTTTTTTCAAGACGCAATGACAACAAATTTTTAATAAATCGGCCAATACAAAAAATAACGGCAATTTTTAACAAAAAGAGAAGAGGTCGGAATTGTTCGTGAAAATTTAAACCTTCTTGGTATGATAATCTATCAATGGCTATGAGTGAAGAAAAATTTAAAAATATTTTTAATTGTGCGAAAAATATCACTGGACTACCAAGTAAACTTGGCAAAAATTATGAGGAAATGAGCTAAAAAATGCTGTACTACGAAATTATAGATTGTATTTCCCTTCAATTAAGTACCTACTCGTTTTGGAAATCCACACGATTTAAATTTTCTTGCTTTAGTAGATTCCTCAAAATTTCCCGAAAAATCGTTTGAATGTTACAAATGTATCCAACGTTTCTGAAATAGATAGGTTAAAAAACGAATTTAATATTTTCTATAGAGAGGAACAATTTAGAAGTTCAAAAAACGGTAGAAATATTATACAAGGAATTTGAAATGGTATTCCCGGAAACATACAAATTATTTTGCCTAGTTTTAACAATTCCTGCAACAATGTGCAAGTGTCTTGGAAGAAAGAAAGAAACTTTTCGTGTCTTAAGCGCATTAAGACTTACTTAAGAAATACGATGACACAACAGCGCCTACACAACTTAACTGTGATGACGATAGAAAGAGAACTATTACAAAGTCTTAGTGCCGATCCGTAATTTTATTAAGACATTATGAGAAACTTTGCAAATTGAGACCGACGAATAGACATGTTTTATAAAACGTGAATGTTTTTAAAATATTTTGTTAAAAGTGCCGGCAAACGAAAAGCTGGCGGCGTTGTTATAATGTAAATAGATAAATTTATATTAATTTTATTGTAACTTTTTTAAAGTTCTGATGTCATTTAATTTTTTAATTCATGGT
Source organism: Anoplophora glabripennis (assembly GCF_000390285.2). Classification (NCBI taxonomy): domain Eukaryota; kingdom Metazoa; phylum Arthropoda; class Insecta; order Coleoptera; family Cerambycidae; genus Anoplophora; species Anoplophora glabripennis. Next base: position 56,009 of record NW_019416953.1, on the reverse strand, counting down.
TATAATTAAATACCTATTATACAATTATAATTATATTAATTAATAAAATAGATATTTCTAAATCTTATAAAATCCGAATGAAAATCCTTCTCGTGAATTTCGATAATATTGTAAATGCAACTAAAAATTTCTAGATTCATTTAGTCGTTTGATCTTGAAAAAATTTATTTTTTCTTTATTGCCCATTTAGTAAAACAGCTACAGGCCTCACCTATTCACAATGTCAGAAGCCGTCACTGTATAATAGATTTTTTAATAGAATGCTAAAGATTACGCGTTCCAATGGTCAAAACTGGCATTTCCTGACACCCTTCCAACAATTTTTATCAGTAGGTAATAAAGCAAAGCCTGAAAACTTTCTGCAAAGAAAAGTAAATGAAAAATTTTCGAATAAAATTATTTCAAAGGTTTCAAAAAAGTCACGTAATCCTTGTCCTCAAACGTTAATCAAAAACGGATTTTGAAAATAAATTTTGTAGAAGAGAATTAGTCCAGAATGGTTTCAAACTTATCCTGTCAGAAAACTTAGCCAAAAATAAACAATCTTTGTAGCTATTTTCTGACTTTATTAAACTGATATGAGTTTCTTTCAAGTTGTTCTCTCTCTCTCTCTCGTAAATGTTTACCAATTTCAGCGATTTTCGATTAATCGTTTCCACTAGTCATCCGCAACGCATTTTCAATATAAATCTAATACAAAATTAATAAAAATTTTGCTCATTTGATAATAAAAAATTTGTGGGTTTCAAAATTTTGAAACCGACTCACGAAAATTATTAAACTTAATTAAGTACCTACTATTTTTGTATTCAGCCACATTCGGCCAAAAAAAAGTTGCATTATTTCAATTTTTTTTAAACTAGCATTTTGATAATGAAATATACATTCATTGAGTGGGGAAATATGTATTTTTTGTTTGAATTGTGTATTAGTAAAAATTATAATTTCCATTAATTTTTATGAAAACAAACAGCTCCATTAAACATTATTTTTTAGTATCAAATTTTTGTTAACAATTTCATGGGAAGGCATGTCAAAAAGAAACATCAAGTTTTGTTAAATTAACTTATTATTTAAAAAATCGTATTGTTTTATTTTGATATTCAAATAAAAACATATGTTCTTATAGGTATTTTATTTCATATATAAATTAGTACGCAGTGAATATTACAATGTTTATGGTATAAATTAATTTTTGTTAGTCTGACAATTAAATTAAATAATAAGTATTAAATTCGTGGGCCAAAGCCTGCAAGCTGTTTGGAGACTTCTAAAAAAAAGTCTTCGGTCGCAATAAGCTACTTTTAATTTTTCTGAAAAAAAGAAACAAAATCGGGCAACCCCCCCACCTACGCCCATGATTAAATTTCAACTTTCAATGCAAACTGCGACATTTCCTATGCAAAACGCGACATTTGTTTTATTATTTTATATTCTTAGCCACTTGACGTGATAAATTTTGAAAAACACTGTATTCAAATATCAAAATCAGTACCAATTATACCAGACCACACAAACACCAAGAGTCAAAAACAGGTTGTCCCAAAACTGTTTTATTGCAAATGTCGCTTTTTGAATCTAGGCGCCTAAAATACAGGGTAGCCCATCGAAAACGTACCGCAAGGCATTACAGGGTGGTAAAGAATTTTTCGCCAAAATCCAAAAACAAGTCAAATTTGTTTCTGAGGGGGACAACTTTTGGCTCAAAAAGCATACCAAAATCTTCAACCCCCTAAGTGGGGGTGCTATCCCCTAAATTTTTTCAAATGGGAATGGGGGTCAAGTGGGGGGTCATTAGAAAGGGCTTTTAATTCTCTATACATCGATTCTTACTTTTTGAAAATCGATTCATTATTTTAGAAAATATGCAGCTTTGAAAATACGAACAATATTTTTGACGAGAAATGCGAAAATCGATTTAATTTTACTTCAAAACTTACGGTATTAGTCAAGTAAATGCTGAAAATGTTGTCCGCCAACTTGCATACAATGATACAGGTTGTCTTCAAACCGTTGTCGAACATTCTGGAGCACTTGCGGTGTTACTTCGCGACATACATTAATGATTCGTCCTCGCAGATCTTCCAAGGTATCAGGTGGAGTGCTGTAAACTTTGCTTTTAATGTGCCCCCAGAGAAAGAAATCTAAAGGATTTAAGTCGGGTGACCGAGGGGGCCACTCAATTGCACCTCTTCGTCCTATCCAGCGTCCTGGAAACGTCTCATTTAGGTAATTGCGCACATTGAGCGAGTAATGTGGAGGAGCTCCGTCTTGCTGGAAAATCAGTTCGTGTTCATTGTAAGCAGGGTCGTCCTCTATGATATTTGTTAGAGCTGGGTCGATGACATTTTGTAGTAAATCCAAGTACATATCGCCTGTCAAATTTCCAGGAAGGAAAAAAGGACCTACAATGGAATTTCCAAAAATACCTGCCCATACATTCAACTTCTGGGGGTGTTGGGAGTGTGTCTCATGGAAAATCCTTGGATTGGTATCAGCCCAGTAACGACAATTATGGCGATTCACTAAACCATTCAAGAAGAACGTACACTCGTCCGAAAAACACACATTAAAGAGGAAATTATCGTTTATCGCTCGTTCAGTCATTATTTCGCAAAATTGCAAACGACGATCAAAATCGTCTTCATTTAGCTCTTGCACTAGCCGAATCTTATAAGGATGGAATTTGTATTTTTTTAATATTCGTTGGACACTTGTACGACTCACTCCTGTCGCAGTAGCCAATTGCATTGTACTCAGCGTACTATCCATTGCCACTTGCCCCAATACCGCTATTTCCGTAGGTTCATTTAGTACCGGATTTTCAACCTGCCTCTTTTTGTTATGAACGGAGCCAGTTTCGCGAAATTTGGCCACCAATTCGCGAACAATTTTTCCAGACGCATGTTTCTCAGGATGCCGTTGGTTGAACAGTTCGGCGACCCGATTTCCGCATTCATTGTTTTTGAAAAAAAGCTCAATAATTTCTACTCTTTCTGGAATTGAGTACACCATAATTAATCAATTTAAAAGACTCGGCAGTATTGGTACTCTTCAACTACAAGTCACAAGACAGTTATCTAGCAACTTCTTGTGGCCTATCTAAATACGAAACAAAAAGCGGACAATTTTTTGCTCACCAAAATCAGGCTAAAGAATTCGCAAATCAGAAAAAAAAAACAGCGAATTCTTTTGAAGGAATTTACCAAGCTAATACCGTAAGTTTTGAAGTAAAATTAAATCGATTTTCGCATTTCTCGTCAAAAATATTGTTCGTATTTTCAAAGCTGCATATTTTCTAAAATAATGGATCGATTTTCAAAAAGTAAGAATCGATGTATAGAGAATTAAAAGCCCTTTCTAATGACCCCCCACTTGACCCCCATTCCCATTTAAAAAAATTTGGGGGATGGCACCCCCACTTAGGGGGTTGAAGATTTTGCTATGCTTTTTGCGCCAAAAGTTGTCCCCCTCAGAAGCAAACTTTACCTGTTTTTGGATTTTGCCGAAAAGTTCATTACTACCCTGTAATGCCTTGCGGTACGTTTTCGATGGGGTATAAGTATTTGTACAGGTAGGTATACTGTTACAATTTTGAGTAAAACTGTGCCTTGCCTAACCATAGTCTATATAAAATTTATGTCATACTGTCGTATTTCAAATTCCGAGTGTTTGCATGTTTGCAACGCAGAAGACTCAGCCAAAAATATTTCCGATACTCGTGAGCATCAAGCCAACCGTCCAACAGAACTACGAACTTTTCCAAAACCACAAACCGCAGTTGCTGTTGGCAGAGTGACCGCCGACGACCCACTCAGGAGACCGAAACTCCACCCAAGTCGAGAAACGAGACAGAGTTGCCTTACATCTAATAACGGCCAGATTCCACGACGGAGGAATCATTCAATCAACCGGACAACAGTTCTCGAGAATTCGCAGAGCTACACCGTTGTGTGATCGAACATCGACTCTGATATCTCGCAGTTCAATAACCAGAGGGAACTCTGGCCAGTGTAATTATATGATTCGAATTTAAGTGTATTCGTTGACTTTCAATGTCTGGAAGCTGTTCTTGCTTATTTGAAAAGAAATCAATCAATCAATTAATAGAATTCCAAATTAAACAACAATCCGTACAATTTTTGTTAAGATGGGATTCCAAAATAATAAGCCAATAAACTTCTGTTATCGGAACTACTCCGGAACTACTGTAACAATCTATTGCGGCTGGGACGTGCCCTGAAATTTTCCGCCAATGTCTTTCTACCTCGGCTGTCGAATGCGGTTAATTTCAAGAAAGTAACACAGAGATCTTCTCGGAATTCTATCTCAACAAATATCGTAAACTGTAAATAGTCGCATTGTTTAGGACAGCTATATTTGTGATGTACTTACTTACCAAAAAAAAAAAAGAGAATTTACAAAAATAAACTTTTTGTAATTCAGAACATTGTCAATTTTGGTGCGAGCGGACCCCTCAAGACCTGTAAGTAGGATCGTATTCAATGCAAAGTAGATCAAAGGAAAATCGTATCATCACTTTTAGGAGGCGTAAGACGAACCATTTCAAATTTAAAGTAAAATTGAATGTAAAATCTGAAATACCGCTGCAAACGCACTGTGTTCTGGTAGTAGCTGTAGTCGCCCAGGTGCATCGAGTGTACGAAGTGGTCGGTTATACGTCAAATACTAACCTGGCGAACTTGGTCGTAAAACAGAGTGCCTCAAAAAAAAAACAAGTAAACAACAATGGCGCGTACAGATGTAAAATGTAGTGCATATGTGGAATTTAAAAAACAAATTGGATTTATAATAAATTACATTTAAAATAAATAGTTTATGAGAATAAAGGAATTTTTGTAGGAACAAGGGTGCCAGACGTGAACTGATCCCCTTGTCCCTTCATAATCTATAAGAAATTATTCAATTTCTAAAACCCTTAAAAGCGTATGGCACTGGATCCCTTGACAGGCAATGATTTATTACTTTGCATCGAATATGATCCTACTATAGGCGATCTAGTGTTCAATCCGCTCAGGATTTTTTGTCTGTAACGAAGATCCTAAGGGTTAAAGTCGAGCCTAAAATGCACAAACTATCGTTGGTTTGGACACATTGGGTTTAATAAAATTGCAGAAGACATCACTTAAGCCTAAATAGGATAATGCTAAACCTGCATGCTCTCTACCTCGAAATTAATAATAAACCTAAATAAAAAAAGATCTTAATTTTAAAATTTGATAAAAGCAAATAAATTTAAAAAGTAGTAAACTTTTTTATTTATCAACAATTAGAAATTATATTTACTAAATACCTACCTATAAAGTGTTCTTCTTTTTTTCAATATCATCCCAAACAAGCCTGAAATGAAAAAAACGGATTTCCAAAATTTCAGTTTTCTTCAAATATTTCGAAAACTAATCATGTTAGCCTTGATTTCTTAGAGGCATACTGTTGGTCCCCTGATTTCGCAACTTTGCCCCCATTTAAGCTAGTTTGTATCTCTTACCGTTTTCGAGATCCCTGTAGTGAGAAGCGAATTTGTAACAGCCTGTATATTTAGTTTGACAATACGAGTAAATGCAAATTATTGATTTGAAATAAAAAATTTAAAAAATATAAAAAATGTGTTCTAAATTATCACTTTCAAAACTTCTTTTATTAATTTTTAATATGCAGAGAAATTTATTTCTATAAACTTTAATTCTCAGTACATTAGAAACATAGCAGAACATTTCAAGTCCTCCCACTTGGTCAAAGAATTTGTCAAGCCTGCTAAAGCACTCAGACAGAAATAGTGCCATCCCAAGAATGTACCCAGCATTATTAGGCTGACAAAACAGTGTGGACCAAACCTCTAAACAGAACCAGCCCAAATGAGAAAAAATGTGTAGTGTGTGCACTCTCCCCCAAGATGATTCTATGAGAGAGGCGATAGACAACCCTGCTTACCTGTCTGCAGAGCCATCAGGGGAGAGAATCCCAACAATGTTTCTGGTTATGAGGATTTCCTTGTAAATAGAAGTCATTTCAAAAAATGAAAAAAGAAAATACACAATACCCACTCGTATAAAAAAAAAATTTTGTTCTTTTCTGATAAAAGCCAAATAAAAATACATTTTCTAGTATGCATTTTATTTCATATATAAATTAGCGAGCAGTGAATAATTGACATTACTTGTTTTACATAAGTACATATTTACTTAGGTCTACGTGTGGAGATGACAAACTACAACTTTTTCTAGATGTTTGAATAGAATTCGTACAATGCTCAGCTTCACTAAACATTTATGAAATATTTTAGTCTGCATTGAAAGAATCAACTAAAATTTTACCTTGAGGAAATTAATCAATTTCAAAACTATAAAAAAAATAAATATTTTGATCAACAAAGGAAGAGGGCCCCTAAGGCCGGTTTTTGGCCTAATATATTTTTGGCTGAAAAAATCTGAAAAAAATGTTTTTAGTATCTAGGTACTAGCCATAGATTAGGTAAAGTTGTACTAGCAATACTGAATCGTTTCCACCCTAAACGGACCAACCCCCTCACCCTCCTTTCCCCCTCCACCCCCTTAAATACCGGGGAAACCATCGCTTATTAGATAAAGGAATCTTAAAATCACGAATCTGGTCTCAGAATCACGAAATTCAAAATGGCGGATCCAATATGGCGGACAAGAAAATTGAATGTCTTCAAAATGCATAAATTTTTTTGTAATGGGTATTTTTGGGTCTATGATTACGAATCTGGACTCTAAATTACGAAATTCAAAATGGCGGATTCAATATAGCGGACAGAAAAATTAAAATGTCTTTAAAATGCATGAATTTTTGTGTATGGGGGTTTTTGGGTGTCTGATTACGAATCTGAAGGCAGAATTACGAAATTCAAAGTGACGTATTCCATATGGCAGACAAAAAAATTAAAAAAATCTTCATAATCCTCAAATATTTGTTTATAGAAACTTTCTTGGATCACTGATTACAATTATTATGAATTCAGAATCACAAAATTCAAAGTGGCTAATCAAATATGCACAAACATGTATGTATAATTATTGATTTTTTCTTTTTTGTTTTATTTAATGTAAATGTGTGTCATCTCATTTAAGGGCATGGAGGGGGAAAGGAGGGTGAAGGGGTTGCTCCGTTTAGGGTGGAAACGGTATTGCTAGTAGGTACTAAAAAAAAATTTTCAGATTTTTTCTGCCAAAAATAAATTAGGACAAAAACCGGCCTTAGCGGCCCTTCTCCTTTCCTGTAGCTTTTTAATAAAAAATAGAAATGCAAATGGTAGTAGGGTAAAATCACTACTCTAATTCCTTGACTTTGCACATCTGTCCTTCAACAATCAAAGGAAATTTGCTGATCTGTATAACATTTTATAATTTTATTGTATTTTATTTTAAATTCTTTAAATAAAATTACTTAAAATCTTCCAAGTAATAAATAACTTGCTGAACATGTTTGACTGTCAACCAAAGACTATTCAGTATATAATACATAATATTAATAAAAACTAACTTCATAGTTAACACAGAAGGATATCAAGATGTTTCAAAAACAAGTACATTCCCTGAATACAATGATGTGAGACACACAAAAATTAATAATTTTCATTAAGTCTTAAAGCATATCTTTTACCTTACACAGATAATCAAAGATGTAATTTCAAGAGCAGGTGCACTTTAGCAGGTTCAGTCTGGTTTACGCTGTCATTTCCGCAATTTCTAAACTGCCAAAAATAATATGAATAAACATTTTTATGATCATAGTGCTGGTAAAATCAAAATACTGCTGGTAAAATCAAAATTATGTATCATTTCTTTCAACAAGAATGTTCTATTTGTTTTTTCTTTCATCGCACGTTGCCCAATGAAAATTCTTAATTTTAGTGCCCCCTTTCAATTCTTTCATGGAAGCACTTATTTTTGAGACCCCTATAAGTAGTAATTCAACACTGATCATAGAACATTTATTTACAAATATATATGTAAGTTCTATAAAAATTTTTGAATAGATGTATCTAAAAAGTCATTCAAATATATCAGTGGAGGCTCCTATTTAAAAGGTTGTTTCGAGGGTTGTTTGGACCAGTGGCAGGAGATAAAAATTAAAATAGTCATATTTTGATAATGAAGCTGGGACATTGGCTGTCTTTTAGGGGATGAATTCTATATGCTCATATAGAAGTTTCGGAAAAAAAAATTCAAACAAAATTTTCAAAATAAAAACAATGCTAATAATTGATAGGATCCAGATGTTTTATTTCCCATATTTTTTTATTTTTCTTAACTTCATTATGAAGTTTAGAAAATGGACTGTTAATATCAAATTTAAATTTAAATTTGAAAAAAATTAGTTTTGTAAAAAATTAGATGAAATATTTTAAATGTACAGGTTGTTATTTAAATATGTTGACAAACTTAAAGTTGCAACTCTTTGAGTGATTTTAAACCAAAAGGATTACATAAACATAGTTCTGCAAATTGGAAGTTTTAAAGATACAGGATATTGAGAGTAAAAGAAAATTCACTTTTATCTCGAAACTCAGGTTAATATTTTACATTTTGTGAAGTGTTTGGTAACATTAATGAAAGTTAAAGAAATCTATCAAAATTGATACATTTTTTAAATAATGAATTTTTTCTTGAAAACACAAGAAGTTGCAAGTAGTGATCGAATTTTCAAGTTTCTAAGGTTTTCCTTGCACCACTGGTATATGAAACGCACATGATTTTTCCTTCAATTAGATCAATTATTAGCTTTAATCACTCTGCACAAAACACCTTGGTACGATATTATCAGAACATAAATTTATAATTACTTTATCGGTTTAAAATTAAAAGATTCTATATAGTTTGTTGATATACTTGTTTCAACGTATAACATTTTTTAAATCAAAAGGGATGTTAACTTTAGTTTTTTTTAATTTTTTTTGGTAATAGAATTTGATTACATGAGCATAGAAATTATTCACTAAAAACAGTATGAATGTCACATTTCGTTATCAAAATATATGACCACTTTAATTTTCAAAAAACGCTACTGGTTTCAACACATAAAAATTTTATAATAAAATTGCAGAAGTCATGTCTTCTAAAGCCTAAACCAGTGAAAGTTAAACCTGTATTTCTTCTCTTTCAAAATTGTGTTAAAATTAAACGTAAATAAAAAAAATTATTATTTTAAAATGTGATAATATTAAATTGCTAAAATAAATCATAAATTTTTTTATTTATCGCCAATTGGAAATTTCTTATTTAATTTTAATTTGCAGATAAATTTATAGGTATAACTTTAAACTTTAACATAACTATAACATTAGAGGCATATAATTTCAATCTCCGAAAATCTGCAAAAATATCACAAAAAAAACTTTCATATTTAATGAATCGTTATAAACGCCACCACTGATTTATCTAAAAATAATTCTATCAACAATTTGCTATCAACCATAATCTATATAACAAAGTATCACAACTAGTATGCATTGTGCTTTTATTGTAATATTAAAGCTCTTAACTACAATTTAATGAGACTAACACTTCATAATACTGTAAAAATGGTAACAGAATAACAAAATCTATATAATTTTTTAATTCAATAACTATTTGGTTAAAAAATGGTAATAGTTAGACTTTTATTTAAATTTGTTTAAAAAACAACCATGGAATTACATTGCAGTTTTCATCCAAATTCAAGTTTAACACCGAGTTTAAAGTATTTTACTTTCCATGGTAAAATTTTTCTTAAATCTCTCAACAGAAATTCTGAAAAAGTTATCTAAATATTGAAATGAAATAAATTTGGTTGAGTGGGTGAATTTTTGTTCCGAGAGGATACATTTGATGATCACTTTCCCACTTCTTTTCTCCTCTAACTTTTTTCAGGGCACGCCTGTGATTTAATGCGATTTTTTTTATATGAATTTTAATTTTTTAACATAAAATTTTAATTTTTCAACTTGGATTTTGATATATTGCAACTTCTTTGGATATGTAATCAAAATATTTTTGTATAAGTTACATTTATAGCTAGGCATTCCTAAAAAAAATTGATGTATTATAAAATGTCAACACTGACAGGAGTCTGGTTAGGAGTTCATATCTGCAAAAATTCTGTTTTTTAGTTTTTTATTTTAGTTATAACCAACATTTCAAACATTCCCAAAACATCCTAAATTTTTACTTAAAAAAAACTAAATTTCAAACATTTAAAACTGCCTGTACAAAAATATATAAAAAAAATTGGTTTTAAGATTTAAAAACCCCTAAATTGATCGACCCAAAAATTTCTTCTAAAAACTTTTTGGTGGGGTGTCCTGGTTCTTAATGGGCCACAACAATGTATAACTGGAACGCTAAGAAAAGCTGCATTTTCAAACGATTATTAACAAGAAATTAAACACATTTATTGTGAGAAGGTTAGAAAGATTTAGAAACACAGTTAATAAATACCTGCACCTAATTTAAGTATAATTTTGCCCATCCCGTGATGTTGGTAAGTTTCTTCATGCTCTGAAAAGGCTTGATAAATTTATTTGATTAAGGAACATCTTATGTACGTAGTCTTTAATTGGAGATTTAGATTTGAGCAAATGTTTTCATACTTAAAAATAGCGTAGCAAACAATGCAATAAATTAAGCCCTCTTAAAAATATCTTATTGTTAAGAAATGCTTATTAATTTTGGTGCAAACAAGCAGCATCGTAGCTAGAGGCTGCCAGGGGTGCAAATCTCAAGGGAACGCCCTCGCGGACTCGCAGCCTGTTATTGTATTATTTCCCTTCCTACAAAATAAGTTTTGGGGGGCGCAAAATTCAAATCTTGCCCTAGGCACTCATGGCCTTAGCTACGACACTACAAACAGGTGTAAATTGTAAAGCAGGTTGAGTGACACCCCATTTTAAAAAATTTTTATGTTTAGTGACGTATTCAGTTTTTAATTAGACAAAAATTAACCCACTCTACATGTTTTAGACACACTACATAAATTTTTTGAGCCACCCACCATCTAACAAAATGGTTAATTACTTCAATATTTTTAAAAAGTATATACAAATCACCTTTAAACTGTAAATAAATCTCATTAAGAAAGTTTATTTTTAAAACAGCAAATAAGCAAAAAGGTCAAATATCTGCAAAAAATAATTATCTATGAAAGCTGATATTTGAGACTGATCAAGATAATAAATATTTAAAATTCTAAGATGCACATCAGTGATAGCCGGTGAAAATGTAAGTGTTATACAGTGTGTATCTTTAAATGGGGGTCAGTTCTTTAAGGGTAATAGTATATTATCCCCAGAGAACTACTACAAAATTATTATTTATTTATTTTTTAAACTACATTCAAATTCTTATCTATGCTGTAACTGGACAGCTTCTGATTTGGGTTGTATGTGAACCAATGTTCCCTCAAATTTTTTCGTTGACTACATGGTACAAAAATAAATGGGAGCAAAAATGTTCAAAACGTAAAAGTGTGCAAGTGTGAATATTCTTTCTTTATTAGGGGCAAGATCTACTATGTTTGAATGACATTTTCATTTTACGTTTAAATGTCAAACGTCGATTTCAAAAATTTTTTTGACCCTCTTAATTTTTACTTTTTGTGAAATTTGGGTTTTTGCCGTTTTTAGATGCAATTCTTTTATAAAATGAAATTTAAAAAAATGGCAAAGAAGCCCATTGTGCGCAGAATACAAAGATGGCTACGCAACTTTCGGAAAATTAGTGAATGGCTGCACACCCGCGCAGCTTAGAGGGAACTTTGATGTTAACCCGCATCATTGTTGCATGTTGTTACTTTTTTTAAACCAACTGTCTGAAACTGACAGAATGGTACAGAATGAAACTTCAATGGAAATAATTTCGTAAAAACAAACTGCTTTTGTATGGTTTTGCATCATCTTATTTTAAAATCACCATGTTTTTCTGACAATATATAAGAAATGCCAAATATTTAAAAAAAATTCAAGTGTTTTTAGAAAATTAATATTTCTTGCATGGTTTGTTAAATATTAATATGTGTATGTGAATAGGCAAACTTTACTAAATCTAAGTAAATAATATACAGGGCTGGAAAATCCACATGGTCCATCTGCCTTTACATGAGAGCGACAAAGTAAAGTAAAGAAATCCGTGCGATAGGCAAGGATGGCTATAGTGAAGACGTTTCATAATCTGAATGGTCACCGCCCGTTTCGGGTTAGAAGTGGCAGTGACTATTCAGATTATGAAACGTCTTCAATGTAACCATCCTTGTCTATCGCACGGATTTCTAAGACTTACTTTATTGCTCTCACGTAACGGCCGATGTACCATGGGGACTTTCCAAACCTGTATGTTGTAAAATAATTATTTTTGCTGGTTTATAAAAATAAAAATAAATAATAAATAATAATTATTTATTGTATAAGTGTTTTAAGTAGCATTTTATCCACGCCAGAATATTTAAACGTGAGAACGTAGTTCGAGCGTTTAATATTCTTAAGTGGATAAAAAGCAATTAAAACACGAATGCAATACAACGGTTTATCCATAATCACATCACAATCATATTTATAGTCTGAATTATTGGAATTTAATAAAAAAATATTCGCACGACTTGATATTTCTTACTAGCACTCGATGAACAGTGGTAGGTTTTGTTATACCTACTGGTTGCTATGATACGTAATTTATTATCAATTATGTAATAAACAGTTCTATCTGAATTTGATAAAAATGCAAGAAAGTAATTATGTTCCTGTTGCTGTTTTTGAAGAAGCTCAAGAAGCAATTTTCCATTTATTGCCAGCGAAATCCAGGGAACATTACGAAAAAGTGTTCGTCGAATTTAACGTATGAGGAAAAAACGAAGAGTAATGACAATAAAGGAAGAAGTCATGCTATCGTATTTTTTAAATTTGAAGAAAAAATATGCAATTTCAACTATGTGGTCGAAGTATTCGATGTTGAAGGCTACTATAAATGTCTACAAAAATATAGATATCGGAAAATATAAATATAACGAACTTACTGCTTATTTGAAACAAAAAAAAGCTGCAGTATTGGAAAGAGCACATATTGAAGAATTTTTGACGGGCTACCTTTTACATGTTGTTAGGTACATAGTGAACTTTGAATTATTTTAGGTTGCACTGACAATGGGGGTTTCTGGTGCCTGTCGATGCTGCGAATTGACAAATTTGAAAATTAGTGACGTACAGGACGTTGGCAGTTACCTATTAAACTTATATAAGCTAAGCTCCAATATAGTCTCCATATAAATATGACTCCGCTATCAAGATAGACCTTGTATATTTTTATAATAAAGCATGGGATTCATACCATTTTCTAGATCCACATAGAGAATTAAAAATAAATTGTCGAGCATGTCGACATATTCGTCATTGGTATAAATATTATTTACCATAATTATTCTGATAATAAATTAATCAATCGGTACTAATTATTGATTGACAGAAAGTATCAATTTATGAATCTGATAAATAACAAAAATTTATTTGTTATGACATCCGCCTACTTTATATTTACAAATTTTCTCAATTACCCCTTTAGTGAACGATGACTCATCTAATTGTTTTACTACAAAACTATTGGTTTTATTGAAAAATTACAAGAGGTAAAAAAGTTGCACAATGAATCAGTCTTCACAATAAATATTTTTAAATAAATAATTTGCTTCATATAAAAAATTTCTAATAAAATATTGCAATGGTGTTGACTGTTTCACTCCAATGATTGAAAAAATATTGAAAAGTTGTCTCTTTGTTAGTAGGATGCTCATAATAAGTTTCGTGTCTCTAGTATTCCCCATGTTAAAGAAAAAAATTAAAATGTGAATTTCAATCCCCTCTTTTAAGAGGGTATATCGCCTCACGGGTGCAACTTTCATATAAGGTATTTTTACTTCAATCCTCTTATTTTTGGATCTACATTCACTGGTACCATTTTTGCTACTTCATTTAAAAACACCCTGTATATGAAAAAATTGTCTTTTTTAAACAAAAAAAAGCCAGATCATATCTATCAGATTATGAAAAAAATATATTTTGCACATATCCAATCCCTATTTTAATCTTTTATTTTGCAAATTTTATCAAAAAAAATTTCCCTGGTATATGAATCATCCCCCAAATGGGGACTCCACTCTTTTTTAACAAAACATGACCACTTAAACTGACACCAACCACAACTGATGTGCACATACCTAATTAAGATAACTAGTGTAATATTCAACTTTGTTACCTTGAATTAAAATGGAAACTGTCCATTTTAATACACAATAGAGACAAACGAGAACAGAAATAAATAAATCTTAACAAGTTATAAAATAAATTAATTATAAATATCACTACTTGCACTAAAAATAGCCAATGCAACTTATAAAGCTATTAATCTAGTTTTACTGTTTTGCCACCTTTCCTGCAACTTCCTGTGTTCCTCCATTTCCCTCTCGGTGACATGTCTGACCTGAGTGTGTCCACTTAACTTCCTCGGATCCAAATTGACGCCGAACTGTTGCATTCCCTTCGCCAGTTTACTAAATGGCGATAGAACTAGGTCCTTCGTGGCACTTGCTACAGGAGTGCCGATACCACCGAGCTTACTTTTTAAAGCAGATTCACTTTGAGATTGCGATATGTTCAACTGTACCTCATAGTCGGAACTCGATCGTTCTAATTTTGTGTCGGAAGGCCTGAACTCTGAAGCATCTTTTGAATCGTTAACGTTTCCAGACGAATGACTGAATTTCTTTTCCAACTTTAGAGTGTTTGGTGGAATTTTCTTGGATACGTCCAACTCGTCGGAGTTTATTTGTATTTCGGGGTTCGAGTTTTTACCACCGTTGATCGAAACGTTTTGCATTATACTTGAGAGTTGAACGTCGTCCATTTGTGACGAATCTACTCTGCTGAGTAGATTTTGTTTTTGTTCCAGTACACCCTCAATGTCGTGGATTTCATTTTTGTTGCCCATAACAATTCCCACGCCCGGTAAAAAAGTGTCTTTATTTGTAGGTGGTATAAATGAATCCTCCGTTACTTCGAGGCCCTGTTCTATAGAATTGTTGCTTCGGTCGCAACTGGAGTCAGTAGCATACTGCAAGGAGGTTCTGTCTTGAATGGATTCATTAGGCTGGAAGATGGAATTTTCATAATCTTCGTCCGAATCGCTGGATGACTCATTTTTCCTCTGTTGTCCAATGGAAAAGTTGGGTTTTTGCATTGATTTATTCTGTTTAAAGGAATGACTAATTTTGTTTAGCTTCGAAAACTGCTGGGTCATGTTTGATAAAGCTTTAGTTCCTAAAAAAGGGCAAGAAAAATATTTTTTTCGTACCAATCCTGAAATGTATCGGGTGGGCCAAAATTCAAGCAAGATTTTAATTATGCTCCATTTGTACGGTAAAGTGTGAAATAAAAAAAAAAGGTGACAGCTGACAGTTCAGGGTTATTAAAAATGAAGTCCTACAGAAAAGAGCAATGGGTTTTCATTTTTGAGCAAGCCCACCACCACCCATGCCTTGAAGGAGGAAATTGAACGCTGTATTAATGAAATTTAACCACATTTATGCAACATGATCATGGAAAATTTTGACAAAAACGTGCATATGTGCTAGCTAAGCTATGGAGGCCATCCGATATGCTATTTCATACATAACCCTAAAGGGTATACTTTATAAATCAATAAAAAATTTACAATTTTTAATTAAAAACCTGTGTTATCTACCAAAATTACTTCTTGCGTGAATTTGAGGACATCCTTTATATAAGACCTAATTCGATGGGCTAAATACACAGGTTGACAAAATTTTACAGAAGACCGGATCTAGTGTACCTAAAGGATTTTGGTGCGCTGATTATGAATCCGAGCTCAAAAGTGGCTCATCACCCTAGGTTCTCGGGATATTCTAACCTAAAAGTGCAAATATCACAGTTTTTCACTATATTCGGAGTCAGATTACGTGAATTAATTTTTTTCTCAAAGTACCACTTTTACCCTTCTAAGCGCTCTTCGATTTTTTTTAAAATCTTTTTTTCCATAAAGACATAGATTGAAGTTTAGTATTTCAGCGATTTCATTACAACATGGAAATAAACAAAATTTATCCAAAAATGAGATATAGATATGTTTCTTGAGTCGCTGAATTTGAAAACAACAGTGGACCTGCTCCATAACCTCAATATTACAAGATTTTCTAACCTAAAATTGCGAGAACACTACTGTATGAAGCAGATACTTGTGTATACACGCTGTTACCTACGACAAGTTAACCTAAATGCGCAATAACCAGAGAGGGTTAAACCCACGACAGGTTAACCTGATGAGTTTAAAATTTTGGAGCCTGGGTACATTATGATGAACCTGTCATGAGCTTAGCATCCGAATGTAACAGAGTGTATACGTAAGTATCTGCTTCATTTAATGTTTTCACAATTTTATGTTAGAAAATCTTGAAATATTGAGGTTATGTTGGTGTTTTCAAATTCAGCGACTCAAGAAACATACAGGGTGTCCGCGTTTTTTGTAGCAGGACTTTCACAACTTGTACTAAAAGTCCTTTAAAAAAAAAAAAGTTCATGATTATGTATAGATGCGTCGTTTTCGATTTACAGTGTTCAAGTTTAAAATGAGAATTGATTTTTTATTCGTAAAACCCCTTTTTAGACTTTGTTGAAACTTGGCAACTTTGTTAGTAATAATAATACTCATTTTCTCACATAATTTAATTTGTCCTATTTTCTCCAGTGGCGTCACAACAAGATACCAGCTTGATAAAGTTTGATTTTTTTCTCAGATTTAGCTATTAAAAATACAACTTTTTTGTTATTTACATTTTTTCCTATCTTGATTTATTTAGACAGAAATAAAACTTTTTGTTTCACAGTTTATTGTACGATATGTAATAAAAAACATAAACAACACGGTACGGAAAAACTTATTGAATAAATAGACCTCAAAGGAGCTGTTCGAAATGCCCGCCATTTCGTTCTACATACAAATTACAGCGACGTATCAAAGACCACCTAATGTCTCTCAAATGATGTGGAGTTATTCTTAGAGCAGCGTTCCGGATTCGCCGTACAAGTTCCTCTTGCGAGTTAACAGGCATAGAGTAAACGGCATCCTTAATAAATCCCCAAACAAAAAAATCCAAAGGTGTTAGATCAGGCGATCGCGGAGGCCACCCAACTGGACCTCAACGATCCACCCATCTCTGTGGATACTCTGTATTCAGCCAGTTTTGTACCACCAAAGAGTACTGGGAAGGGCATCCATCTAATTGAAAAAACGAGTCTATTCTTTGTTGAAAAGGAACATCGTCTAGCATGTTAGTAGTAGTTAAAAATTCAAGAAATAATTGACCGCTTAATCTATTGGGCAGGATGTAAGGTCCCAACAAAAAATCCTTGGCAACTCAAAAACAGACATATTCACGGCACACTTTGTAACAAGTAAATACATAAATTAAGCAAATCTCGAACCTATTCATGAAAATGTTTTATTTCTGACTAAACAAAGCAAGATAGGAAAAAAGTAAATAACAAAAAAGTTGTATTTTTGATAGCTAAATCTGAGAAAAAATTCAAACTTACCAAAAAGCAGTGGCGTACCATAATTTTTTCTATTTTTATCAAGCTGGTATCTTGTGACGCCACTGGAGAAAATAGGACAAATTAAATTATGTGAGAAAATGAGTATTATTTTTACAAACAAAGTTGCCATGTTTCAACAAAGTCTAAAAAGGGGTTTTCGTTTTACGAATAAAAAATCAATTCTCATTTTAAACTTGAACACTCTGTAAATCGAAAACGACGCATCTATACATATATGTTTATATGAACCTTTTTTTTTAAAGGACTTTTAGTACAAGTTGTGAAAGTCCTGCTACAAAAAACGCGGACACCCTGTATAAATAACACAGACGAACAAAATTTAACTTTTTTTGGAAGCAGAAACTTGAATATATATTTCCGAAAGATTTAGGTGCACTAAATCCGAATCTAGCAACAAAATTTATCTATCACGTCAGGTTTTTGAGATATCCTAATCTAAAAGTGCAAAAAACGCTGTTTTTCGTCATATTTGAGGTTATGTAGTAATGCCATCTATTCTTTTTCAAAAAACTAATACATTGAATCTAAAAGTGCAAGGTTCCCTCCTTCGAATGCCATTGAGTTTGCTCAAATATCTTTTTTTTTTTCGATGAGATATCACATGTTGAAATTTTTCAGTTTCTCAGTTTCTTAATATTAATATGCGAAAATCTACTAAGGATCCCTTGGACATCAAGCAGTCGATTGCAATTCAGAAACTTCATACCCATACGGTTTGTGGCTTTTGGAGTTGGTGGGCTTGGGGTTTGTAGAAGTTTGAGAAAAAACGCAAAAAAACAGATATTTGAGCAAACTCAACGGCATTCGAAAGAGGGAGGCTTGTACTTTTAAATTTTATGTATTTTTTTTTAAAAAGAATAGACAGCATTACTACATAACCTCAAATATGACGAAAAATAGTGTTTTCTGCACATTTAGGTTAGGATATCTCAAAAACCTGATGTGATAAGAGCAATTCTGCGGCCAGATTCGGATTCAGCACACCAAAATCCTTCGGGAATGCATATTAGTGTGTCTGCTTCTTGACCCTTGTTGACCTGTGTAATTTATATCTCGTTTTAGGCTAAATTTTGTCATATCTGCATGGAAAAAAAGTTTTTAAAAAAAATCGAAGTGCACTTAGAAGGGTAAGAGTGGTGCTTTGAAATGGTTTAATGCGATTTTAGAAAAAAAATTTAATTCACATTGTAATCTAACCCCCAAATATAGCGAAAAACTGTGATTTTTGCACATTTAGGTTAGAATATCTCGAGAACCTAGGATGATGGGCCAATTTTGAGCTCGGATTCATAATCAGTGCGCCAAAATCCTTTGGGTACACTAAGTCTGATTGCTGGTTCTGAAAATTGTCGGCCTGTGATATTATTATAAAATTAAAAATAATAATCTCTACTTATTTCTATTACTTTTAAGTGGTACATATTAATATTATTTCACTTATTAGTAATTTATATTTTGGTAAAATAAAAAACAAAAAATATCACTTTATCTGCTTACCAACATTTTTCAAAGACAATAATTGACTTTCGGAAACATTGCGAGTCATCTGTGGCAATGAAGCAATATCTAAATAAATACTACTAGTAGTAGATGTACCACTATTGATTACTTTCGACTTCCTTCTGTCCAGGGCTAGGCCTTGCTTGAAGGGAACTGGAGAAATGCCGGCAATATCCATTGCCACAACAAAAGCTTCACAAATTGCTTTTAAAGATTCTGCAAAAAAAAAGGATATAAAGAAATTTAAAACTACACAACCCAACAAAACTTACCAACTTCTTCATCTATGTTTTTGATAACCACAGCCATATTATTAAAAAACCTTAAATTTGTAGATCGGAACATGTGATAATATCCGCTGACGTTATTAACTTTATAATTGAGCCTTATGCAGTATTTAGGCTTAGACGATTTAAACAACGAATTTGTAGACTCCGCCATCCCAAATTCGAACAGTGTCAGATCTTGAAGGTAAACTCTTTGGTATTTAGTAACTTTATCGAACTGATCGTCGTAATCAGCAATGAAATACGAATCTTTAGTAAGAATTAAAATTGAATCCATTTCTGTTTCATTTGGATCTCCAGTAGACGGATCTGCGTTTATCAAACCCCAAGCTCCAACCACCTGTTCAGGTTGGTTTATTAACATTTTTTTACAATCCTCTATGAGTAATTTAACGTGTTCTGCAGTCGCTATGCTATCCTCCTCGTACTGAGAGGCTTTGGATTCATTGAATTCATCCTCGGACACGTAGTTACCTAATAAAAACCTGATTGTTATAGGTAAAACTTTTTTGCAAATATAACTTACCTAACATCATGTCTATTGTGCCCTGCCGAGTTGAATCCTTAAAGCGACTTAAGTAGTATCTAAAATTTTTAGGCATAACAAAGATAAAAATAACAAAAATTTGTGTGACTGCACAAAAAAGCAAAATTTTAAGTTTAAGACACATACATTCTGTGAAAAAAGTATCTGGAATTTGTCATTTAAAAATTTCGCGTACAGTAGATTTAATTTTTTTTTAATGGAAAGTTGGTGCCATTATACTCTACTCTTGACGTTTGGGCGTGACTTGTCAAGTAGTTTGTTTACAGCTGTTAATTTTGTTAGTGCACATAAAGTGTGTCCCACAATTTTTACTATGAATAATGTTATTGGACAAAATTTGTCTAAAATTTTGTGCTACCAACAGAATTTCTTATGCTGAATGTTGGGAAAAATGTACGATGATTCAGTTTTATCGAAATCAAGCATACGAATGGTACAAAGCATTCAAACATCATCGAGAAGTGGTTGATGATTTGCCATGTTCTGGTCATCTTTCAAAGTCTTCAAGTGAAGAAAACATTGATAAAGCGAAGGAAATGGTGCTTACAAACCGTCATTATAGTTTGAAAGAGCTGGCATATGAACTAAACATAACTCACGAATCAGTTCGTACCATTTTAGCTGCGTGTTTTGGGTATGAAATGTGTCGCAGCACAGCTGGTTCTAAAAGAGCTGAATTTTCTTCAAAAAGAGCATGGCAAACATGTTGCTGAAGACATGCTTGAATGAGCTCATTCGGACCTACAGTCATGCAACACATCGTAACAGGTGACGAGACATGAGTTTACGAGTTTAACATGCAAACCAGACAACAAGCTTTGAAAAGACGCTTTTCTAATAAACCAAAACCAAAAAAACTACGTCAAAGTCGGTCAAAAATTGAAGTCATGTTAACTGTTTCCTTTGACTATCGTCGTGTTGTTCACACAGAATTCCTTCCAGATAGAAAAAGAGTCAACAAAGAATTTGCTGGACATTATGAGACATTTGAGAGGGAGTATCTGCAGCAAAGACCAGATTTATGGAAGGACAATTCTTGAATTTTGCACCACGATAATGCACCATCACAAAGCGACAGTTGCAAATGAATCTTTGATCAAATACTCAACGAATCTCATCATCAAGCAACCACCGTATTTGCCAGATATAGCCCCTACAGACTTTTCCTCTTTCCCAAACTCAAATTACCACTTCGTGGAACATGTTTTGAGATGATAAAAGCCATAAAAGAAAAATCGCTCAAGGAGTTGAAGTCCATACTGCAATATGTGTTTAAATTGATAACTGGGTTGTTCATTGGAAAAAGTGTTTTACTTCATATGGAGCCTATTTTGAAGGAGACAAAATAAATTTTGATGATTATATTGTGTTTTAGTGACAAATTCCGGATACTCTTTTTTGACAGAATGTAAAACCAGGAAGCCATACAACAGTGCATAAAGCTACTAAACTAAGAAAGTCGGTACACCATGGCGAAGAAGAGATTGTTTTTATGGGAATATTTGAAACGATCAGAGATACAGGGTGGCACAAATTAGAAAAAGTTGCTTAGCCAATAAGATGACGTAAACAGATCACAGATATAATTATGGGGTTTTGAGAAAACCAAATCATTCCATTTTCTATTTTATTTTTTTTCACAGAAAAATATTTCTTTGTGACAACTTTTTATGAACTTTCTCATGGAAATGTCAATTTTGTCATCTGATGTTTCATTTTCTATTTTTTAGAAAATATACTTTTAAAACATCACAGCAATTTAATTACATCTCAGCAAATGTCTTTAACATGTTAACGGCCAACAGCTTCTTGGTATATTTGTTCACCGGGCCAAATTTTTTTTTTCGTTTTTTAAGGTGATTTTGAGTTGAAAGCTTAAAAAATTTGGTACAAACTAGTTTTAGTTGCTTTTTATAACTAAATTGTAGAAGATATGACGTCGGTCCCAGCGGACCGCTGCGGCCCAGTGCAAACATTTATATCGTCGAACGCTCTCTGAAAAGCTGCTAGACCAGGGAAGAACAGCTATAACAGACAATTGGTATACTAGTATAGATTTAGCTAATAAATTGCTAGATCATAATACCTACCCATCTTTTGGGAACGCTTAGGTCTAACAGGCGGGGAAATCCCAAAGATGTATTACAAAAAAAAACTAAAACGAGAAATAATAGCCAAAGAAAATGCACGTGGTATCACAATAATGAAATGGAAAGATAAAAGAGATGTGTTGTTGCTTTCCACCAAACACATAGATCAAATGTTAGACATTTATGTACGGGGAGAATCTAAAAAAAACCACAAGCTGTATTGGATTACAATAAAGGCAAGAGCTCTATAGATCTCTCTGATCAGATGGCGAGTTACAATTCGGCACTACGGAAGTCTATAAAATGGTATCGAAAAGTTGTTATAGAAGTTCTTTTCGCTACCTCTATGGTCAATGCGCACTATTTTTATAAAAAAATCAATGAAACTAATACGACAATAACAGAGTTTCGGGAAAGTGTGTACGAGAAAATGATTTTTCCAGAGCTACAGGACAATATGGAATTGAATGAAGAGAAAGAAAATCATGTTCCTAAAAAGCAACTCAGAAAGCGTGAACATCATTTAGAGAAAAAAGAAGGTCCTTCTCACAAAACCCGAAAATACTGCAAAGGATGTTACCAGAAAAAAGCAAATGGTGAAATACATAAGAACAATGTGAAGAAAGTGTCTATGTACTGCGCTGATTGCTATGATCAGCCTCATTATTGCCTAGAGTGCTTCAACGTGTTGCATAAATAAGATTAATTATGTGTTACTATCACATTTTTTTTTTTTCAATATATATATGTACATTTTACTTTAGTATTATAACAAAATGTTGTTATTTTACTTTTCATCAATAGACAGTGTTTAAATTGTCATAAGGTTGTTATTTTACTTATAAAATAGGGGTTTCCGTGAATTAGGCTATAAAAAATTTGTTTTCGAAATTACTGTCTCAACTACTTTATCGGCCTACGGAGCGGTCCCATATATGCGGTAAAACGTACAGCAATAAGGAAACCGAACTTTATTACTGGTGGTCCATATGGACCTCCAGGGCCCAGCACTCAAGGGCGGCATTCAAAGCAGTCAAAGGCATTACGTGTTAAATAATGTCTTTTATTGACAAAATAAATAGAATTAAATTTTCGAAGATCAAGGAAAGGTCAAAAACTTAATCATTTTTAGATTATAAGGCACAAAAAATTGTAGGGACAAATTCAGTTATAAAAAATGATTCAGAATCCTTGAGCCATTGATTTTAGAAAGTACTGGAAGTACTTAAAAATGTTTCTCCTGATGAAATTTATCCGAAACGTAATCAGACCTACAGAAGTGACAAACCAGTGAACACAGAATTGAAACTAACTGAAAAATAAGTTTTTAAAGACAGAGCATATTATTAAATAAATGATGATGATTGTAAATAGAAAACGAAATATCAAATGCCAACCTATCGATTCCATGAAAAAGTTAATAAAAACTTGTCAAAATGAAGTGTTCTTCTATTTGATCTAACTAAATATTATATTACATCTGTCCATACCATTTCAATGGTTCCTAATGAGGTATGTATGTATGTATAACGGAGGGGTGGTGGAATTGTTTTTCCACCGCGGCACTTAAGCCTTATTAGGCCCCTTGTACACCCTCCTTCATTACTCAAGTACTTTTCAAACCATCCTATTACTACACGGGTGGCTTGGGGGTAAAGCCTCATACAATTTTTTATGTATGATAGCATGATCTTTTATCGGGGATTATTTTTATCGGGGACCACACGCATGCGGAAGATGTTGAGCGACCCAGATCTCTGGTAGGCTGCCACAGCCACGTCCCCGAGCCTGCCTTAGGTCACCCATCCAAGTTCCAGCCTGCGTCCGTGATGCTTAACTTGGCAGATCGAAATCCACCGGCCAAGACACCCGGCTAGGCGGTCCCCTTTCCTAATGAAGTAATATTGTTCTAATTTGAGCCAACCTATATCTTTCTCCATTTTCAATATTGCCACCCTCATCTTGAACATGGTATATAAAAAGTCTAATTCATATTATGTGTATCTCTTAATAAAATGTAATTAGTGGTTAACTAGTGAACCAAAATGATCCACCAGATTAATCGTTGCGCCAGGCTTAGCATAGTGGATTAAATGCAACCAATCACATAAACACAAACACTTTATTAGAATCCTTGAAAACATTTTGTTTGTAAGTTGTTTTACGTGTGACTAACCTAGACATTTGATACAAAACGTAGGCAAAATCAAATTCTAACTGAAGGGCTAGGTGAGGTGCTAGGGAAGGTGGATCAGCAGGAAGGATTTCGCTTGCGATACCGCCTACTGTTCTTATGTATGCCCAGATATCTTGGATTTCTACAACTGTTAACTCTGTGCCTTGCATTATATCTAGGCAACATTGCCTTATGGAGTCTTTAAAGTGATTTTTGTAGTATCTACAAGAGGAAAGGATCGTATGAGTAACTTCTGATCAGTACATTCATTCTGCCGATTTAAATTATATATGTATATTAGATCAAGTTCTTTTTAAATTTTACACCAAGTCGCTATTAATTTTGGTGATAAATAAAGGAAACATAATATTTTGAATTTATATTAATTAAAACCAGTACTATCTACCTATTATTTTTCAGTAAATACATAATATTCTGATTAAATACCATAAATAACACTATTATCTCCTGAATTCAATAAAAAAAAGTATTTCAGTGAATGAGTTGTTATTCTAGACTAGACAAAAGTAAGTTGCAAACAAAAAAAGTTTGCAGAAAAATTTGTACTGCTAGAAATGGGAAAGCAAAAGGATTTAAAAAATACTTTTGTACTATGATTTTATAAATTCAGTTTAATCATGGAAATAAATCCTAATAGGTAACTGAAATTATGTCATAAATTCATTAAAATGCAATGCTTATTGAGTAGCCGATTATTTTATACACATATAAATCTAATGTGTAATAAAAAGTAACAAGATTTTAAGTTTTTCCATTATTTAGAAATACAGAAAGGGTGTTTTGAAAAAAAGTACCACAAAATATAAGATTTCTTCCTACGCACCATGGTCGTCTTGTGTATTTGAGATACAGGGCATCACAGAGGATTTTTTTTAAATAACATTGTAACTATATCTTTTCCAAAAAAACATATTGAATTGAAATTTGGTGCAGGTAAGTTTTTAAAGGTCTCATGTTACTAGTTTTCTGCTTGAAGTCGCTAGCTAGGATTTTCCCCAGTGACATGTCATGATATAATTTTTGTGCAGTTAGGTTGTTCATAGTACATTTATATGTAAATGTAAATTTGATTTTACATAAAACAGTAATTTTTTGAGAAAATTGTAATTGACAGGTTCAAAGTCATTCACTTTCTGATCTGTAATATATGGAGTGTCCAGTAACGAACGAGCCGAAACTTCAAAAGTAACTTCTTCGATGAATTTAAACCAATTTAAATTAAGTTTCTTTAAAAAAATTGCTTCCTTAAAAAGTTATAGTAATCGTTAATGAAATAGGAAAAAGCAAAATTTGAAGGTGGATATTTATGATACATTGTTCCAAAACACTGTATAATAAATATTAGATATATTTTTTAAATATAATGATATCTGTAATAATGAATTTGCCATAAAATTAATAGCAAAAATTCTGACATAAGACATATTGTGCTACTGATAGTTGTCTAATATATTTCATCAAGGATTCTAAATACCGGGAGATTTTTTTTACCTGAAACTTTCAAATATCTCGAGAAAGAAGCACTGTACAGAAAAAATGTTTGTAATCAAAATTAAATCGTTCCACAAAGGGAGTACATTAGTGCTAAAATTAGTCCACCTTCCCAATCCTTGTAGATGTGGCGGGAATAACCTTGAAATCTTATATAGAAATTCCTATTTTTATTTTGCAGATTTGGATTCTGTGGTTAAAAGTACGTAGGATTTGTTTGAAAAATTGTTTTCGATTTAAGATAAATGTCCCTGTAATCGACGAAATTCAATTTTTTCAATTTGTCCTACTGAGAGCCTATGCATAGGATTCTGTAATACAGTTGGAATAAAAAATACCATTTTTTCCCTGTAAATAATGAAAATTAGTCTAAAAAGAAATTTTATTTCCCAAATTTTCACTTATGACTTTTGGAATGCTTGCACAAAATAGTCGTACAAAGAAAGAAATAACTTTAAGAAACAACTCATTTTAATCGAACACAAACACGAAAGGAACAGAATACTACTATTTCCACATTGTTGTTCCTGTCATGCTAAAAGTTTATTCACCAGCCATTTACATTTCTACAAATAAAAATTCCCAGTTATTGGAAATTTGCCAAATAATAATGATGAATTTCGAGTATTTACATTAAACGTGGTATTTTTTATGGCAAACATATTGCAAAATCGTATGCATAGGTTCTCAGTAGGAAAAATCGAAAAAAATTAAATTACGTCGATTACAGCGCCATCTATCATGAATGTTTAGAATGTAGAATCCGAATCTGCAATAAAAAATGGGGGGAAAATTACTCCCCACCCCACCTACAAGAAAGGAGAGATGGGGCTAATTTTAGCACTAATGTATTTGCTCCACGGAATGATTAAATTTTGATTATGAACATTTTTTTGTAGAATGCTTATGTTTCGAGATATTTGAAAATTTCAGATTAAAAAAATCACCCGTTATAACAAATACTATAATTATCAGTGGCATATCCAGAAGGGATGCCAAGAGACCATATGTTCCAAATTTCACATAACCATTGTTCATTGTCAATGTTAATGTTAATTTAGGTCGCATTCACGTTTTTTTCTACATGTGCCACTAGTAAATACTTTTTAAATAACAGTATAAGTTAAATACATAGGGGGTAACACAAGGATGAGTCAAAAGTGAAGGAGCATATTCTTTTTTTACAGTAGGATCCCACAATTTTCGAGAAAAATGTAACTAATATCTTTGCTACTAGTTTAAGTTGATACTTGATTTTTTCACAATGCATATAACTTTATTGAATATATATTAAAAATTTTATTTTAACATACAGGCTTATCCAAGAAACTTTGGAGATATACAGTGTGTCCAAGATAAGGATGGGATAGCATTAGGAAACGGTAAGAGATACGGGGTGGCTAAAATTAGAAAAAAAGTTGTTTTTTTTATACCTAACAATATGCCGTTTAGAAAGTTTTAAAATTCCGGGTAGTTCCGGGGATATCTGGAATAACCCGAAATTTTGCAAAATCGTTTTATTTCTTTTCTGACTTTATTTGAAAACAAATTGTAAAATAAATTGCATATATTGCATATATTTTCACTTTCTTCGCTCTATCCAATGGCATCAACATTTTTGCAATCCAACGTTTCGTCTTCGAGAGGCCATCATCAGGTTATTTTTTTTGAATATGTG
The DNA here is from genome assembly GCF_000390285.2 of Anoplophora glabripennis. NCBI lineage: Eukaryota > Metazoa > Arthropoda > Insecta > Coleoptera > Cerambycidae > Anoplophora > Anoplophora glabripennis. The sequence continues at coordinate 28,587 of NW_019416953.1, read as the reverse complement.
ACTGCTATTTTTATGACAAAATCTAAAGTCATTTTTAATTCTAAATTAGATAAAATTACTAATAGCGTTCAGAGCCATACTCAAAAAAAATTTTAAATGGTAGCTAAAACAAGCTAAAAATCTTTTAAGTGATTACAATCTAATTTAAAATTAAAAATGACTAAATTTTGTCATAAAAATAGGAATGACATATTTAAAAAAATTAACTTGATGATGGTCCCTCGAAGACAAAACGTCGGATTGCAAAAATGTTGACGCCATTGGATAGAGTGAAAAAAGTGGCATTGTAAATATGCGATTTATTTTAAAATTCGTTTTCAAATAAAACCAGAAAAAAATAAAACGATTTTGCAAAATTTCGGGTTATTCCAGATATCCTCGAGAACCACCTGGAATTTTAAAATTTTCTAAACAGCATATTGTTAGGTATAACAAAACACATTTTTTTTCTAATTTGATCCAACCCCGTATCCCTTACCGTTTCCTAAATCCTAATGTTATCCCATCCTTATCTTGGACACACTGTATACATCATTAAAAATATCACCAAAAAGTTTTGGATTTGAAGAAAAAAATATTTAGTTGTTATATTTAAAAGCATATGTATATAGCTGAACAACTACTTGTTTATTAAAATATATATTATGTATGTAAGTAACTTCAGCCAGTTCGACAAATGTATTTATTCAGTATTAATGTGCTCTTATTGCCTGGTTGACTGTTTACATCAGTCTTACAAATGTTCAGAATAGCCTATGTACTGGAATATTAGTGAATATTGTTTTAATTTATGACAAAAAACAAAATGCATTAGTAGTTTCTTGCTGTTTACAGAACGTTTTCCAGGCAGACAGGTTTGATAACAAATGTATTTCTTGCATAATTTTCAACAAAATGTTCTAGATCACCTTAAGTTCAAGAAGTGGTCATCGCAGTCTCCTGCCTTAAACCCGTTTGACATTTTTTTTATGGGAAGATTTAAAAACTGATGTGTATCGGACTGAAGTGGAAACTAAACAATTTACGTGAATGAATTAAAGCTACTGCTAATTATTTACAACTACAACACCAGCGAAAAGTAGGTACATTTTTCTTAGTTCAGCATAACTGGATTAAACATACCCATGTGTTTATAAGTTGATGGATACAATTTTGAACAGTCGTTGTAACATGTTTTGTTTTTTGTGCGTAAACCTTTTGTAAGTGCCGAATGAGTGTGCGCACATTGCTCTAGGACAGGTATTACAGATGACTAAATTCCAGTGGCCTGCAGATAAATATTTTTAAACAATTTTCAGTGTCATTTTTATTTATTTTTTACACTATGGTACTATTTGGGATAAGTTATGAATCGCCTTGTATAAAATAATATTCTTACAAGGAGAAGGTAAGGTAGTCGCATTTTTGTAATTTTTGATATTTATAGTACGTGTAGTTAGGACCTTGAATAAGAATTTTCCGAAGTAGTTCGACGCAACGTTCATAAATTACCAAGATAATCGATTTTGAAGTTTTACCTGACAGCTAAATCCAATAGATGTGACACGTTTTTCAACTGGGAGCGTGGCCTATTTGGTAACGTTGGGGACTGACAGTCACGAGATCGCTGGTTCGAGTCCGTCGCGTGACATATATTTTTTTTTTCAAAACGCACCATATGGTTTTTTATTATTTTTTTCATCTCGAAAATTATGAACAAACGAAATATTATAATAAATACTTATGTATATTGTTAAAGACGTTTTAAAAGAACAAAGGAATTTATTAAAATAATATAAGAATGAATTTAAAATACAAGTGCCTACTTCGGCTGCTATAGATTGAATGAATAACTGATATTACATTATGTGCCGCAAGCAGTTGCCGATTGATGGATGTTATGATTACTTCAGCAAAACATTGGTGCTGGGGACCAAGGTCTCTAACAATATGTAGAAATATTCTTCAAATATTTCATTAAAATGCACAATTGGTTGATAAACAATATTTATTATGAATTAACAATAAAGTTTCTTTAAAAAAAACAAACGAAGTCAAGCCAGAATTATAATTATCATAGAAACATAAGAAGCAGACATTTTTTAAGCATCTAGCATGTCGTGTAAATGTTATGTTTTCAGGGGCATTTTGTTTTCAAAATATCGACGTTGAAGCAAATTTCGTTAATATTTTGAAAGATTGTTCTTTCATCACATAGTTTCGATGCTTCTCTACCCTTTGTGGAATTTAACGAAACTTTTTATTACCAAGCACTGTGTTCTGTAAGCGGTTTTTTTTAAACACGGTGGACGACCCACAGAATCTAGCTCATAATATTTCGTTTGTTCATAATTTTCGAGATCAGAAAAATAAAAAGAAAGGAAGCTAGATGCTTAAAAAATTTCTGCTTCCCATTTTTTTATGATAGCTACCATTCTGGCTCGTGCCATACTGCGTAAAATCTGAAATACTAACATAAATATAAAATAAAAGAACATCCTACCTGACCTCATTTGTTTTTTTTTTTAATGAAATCTTATTGTTAATTCATAATAAATAAGTATTTTTTATCAACCAATTGTGCATTTTAATGAAATATTTGAAGAATATTCCTACATATACATAAGTATTTAGTATATTTCGTTTGTTCATAATTTTCGAGATGAAAAAATAATAAAAAACCATATGGTGCGTTTTGAAAAAAAAATAAAAAATATCTCACGCGACGGACTCGAACCAGCGATCTCGTGACTGTCAGTCCCGAACGCCACCAATTAGGCCACGCTACCAGTTGAAAAATGCGTCACATCTAGTGAATTTAACTGTCAGGTAAAACTTCAAAATCGATTATCCCGTTAATTTATGAACGTTGCGTCGAACTACTTCGGAAAATTCTTATTCAAGGTCCAAACTACACGTACCATAAATATCAAAAATTACAAAAATCCGACTACCTTACCTTCTCCTTGTTAAATTTAGACCTACTACTGTGTTACACCCTATATTTTTTAATAAAATTAAGTAAATATCATTATTATGTTGTAACAGAAAAAATGTTGTGTAAGGTATACCTGTTAGCTGAATTCATGCCATCTTTCATAATTCCTGTAAATTTTCTTTCCCCTGTTCTTGTATAATCACCCTGAAAAAATTAGTAATTTCAAAAGGCAAATTGGGATAATTCACAACAAGCGAATTTACACATAATTTAAAATAAGAACGTCAGATTATGTATAAACGAGATAATGGGGAAAAGGAAGTTATTTGGTTCATTCTGTATAGCAATATTTACATTTTTCCTAACCTACCTTCAAAGCATTTGTTCCGGCATACTGTTTACTAATTATATCTCCATTATTTGCCCACAGAAGCTGAAAAGTATTTCTAATATTTGTCGGCATGCTTCCCTCTGGTGACACTAAACCCAATTTGCAAAACTGTATCTCCATGACAGCTTTACCTAAAGCCGTCTAAAATAATATTAACGTATTAGAAATTGGATTTTTTGAAATTAAAAACTTAATTTGTTATTATCATTCAGTGAATTACCTGAACCACATTAGTTCTGTCCAAGCAGTCTATACAGTTTACTCTAAAAACACCGTTCTGCGAACAAATATGCCCCTGCTTGTCCCTCCAACAGTAGTTCATATCCTTTATAATATCACTGACTGCGTTTATGAGGATGGACACGTTTTCAAAATGCATGCCTCTGCTAAAATTTTGTAAATTACATTTATGATTCCAAAACTTTTTTTGATTTTTTAAATTTTGTTTGAACTGTATTGAACTCATATGTATGTTATTGTCAGAGAAAATCAAAAACATAAATATACATATATGCAAATTAATAAGTGTGAAATAATTAAGAAAACTTTTTATTGAAAGTAGAGATCTTTTCCGTAAAAAAAATTACCCGCCCCCTTTTTGTGGATCCCCTTCAAATGGGTAGAGAAAAGTTTTTATTTTTTGCCTTAACAATGGAGAAAGTTAAAAAAAATAAATTACATATACTTTTCCCATTAGCAAAGAGGCTAGATAATTTCTTGACTTTCTCCTTCTATTGCAAGAGGTAAAAATAACCACCCCTACAAATAATTTAGTGACATTTAAACATCTCTTTTAGATTTTTAGATGGCTTAATTTATTTGAAACAAATCTGTTGATTACTTGTAGGGGTGGTTACTGCTACCCCTTGGGACTGAAGGAGAAGATTAAGAAATTATCCAACAAAAACCCTTTCGATAGGAAAAAAAATGTACATAATTTCATGTCCCCAATTTTCTCCATCCTAAAAACATAAGAACTAAATTTTTCTTTAGAGGTGGGAGGGCAGAGACATTGTTATTATATGAAAGATCCCTCTCTTTAATTTTCACTGAGGAATTAAATTCTTCTCTTCATACTAAATTATACACACTATATACTTTTAAACTTACCAGTATTCGTGGAAGTCAAATGTAACATATGTAAGAAATGGGCTATTATATTGAAGAACCTGGTGTGAATAAGCATCGAATATCACTTTTTCCTTGCCACTTTGTTCGATTAAATTAATAATACACATAGGTCCATACTTTTGCACCTCTTTATTGAAGTGTTTTTCAAAAGCAGCCTTTGTTTCAGTCTCTCCTAAAAAGTATTTCTTAATTTTTTTCCAATACTTAAAATAATGGATATCATACTGGACATAAGTAATTAAGGAACAAACATTCCAAGTTGATTAAGAAAATCTCTTCTTTCAATTTATCAATGATTCTCAGAGTAATACCACAATTTTTACTAAAAGGTTTTTCTTCAATGAAAAGACTTGAACAATATTAACTACAGACTGGAGTAGTTCATATTACACTGAAGATTTTTTTTGAGAAAATTCCATATACTTAATATTAATCAACCTGGTTTCTGGCAATCATCAGAGTCAATAGATTACATTACATCAGAGCGACGCACACATTACATCAGAGTCACACACCAGAGACACATATTACATCAATGTCACACACCCCTCAACACATTACATTACATTTCTTGATAATTTGGCCTATTACATAGATTTGGGTCTTGTAACCATTGTTTGTGACTTAAGTAAAGCGTTTGATTGCGTTAATAATAAAAAAAAAAAACACTATCTCATCTGAATAAATATGGCATAATGGGCAATGCTAATAAATGGATATCATCATTTCTAGAAAATGTAGCTCACTACATTGATATACAGAATAAACATGAAAATAATTCCAAAACATCTACTGCCAATATGGACGTTAATTAATGTCTATTATGCTTATGTAGTTGTGATTTGGAAGAACTCTATTATGGGTCAGAGAGTCTTTCTATGTGAAAAGAGGATAATTAGAAGTATAGCCTATCCTGTAGGTAGTTCAAAAAATTTAATATTTTAACCCTACCATATTTATACTTGTTTGGAGTTAGTATTTAAAAAAAATATTTATGCTTCTTTTGCAAGTTTAAACATTCTTACTTGGGAAAAAAATTGTTGGAGAAGTAAATATGCTGAAATCCACAATTGGAGATATAACTAAAACGTACTGAGAAACTGATAGCATAGACATTCATGGAAAGAGTTCTGGTCGACTGCCAAAAGTGATAAAAAGGCCACAGAAACCTCTTAACAACCGTCAAAGATGGCTACTGGGAGAAAAATTACTGTGATGTGGAGCCAAGAAAAAGACTAATGTATCGAGGGCATGTTCTCGTTACTGTTTTTACAAGGTAAAGTATTCTTAGAGGCAATAATTATTATCGAAGTTAAATAAACAGTTTTGTTTTCACTAAGACAAAAGTAAAACTGATACTGGGTTCAGTGATGAGTTCAAGTTTGACATGAATGTTGAGGATTTTTTAAAGCACATAACATGAGCAGAAGGGAAAGCCTTCCGCATGGAACGCTTAAAACGTTCGACATGTCGCGAAAACAAGTAAATATTGGGGAAAAACTTTATATTACAAAAATGACTTAAAATTTAACGATCTTTCAGATGGACCGCATTTCCACATTCCAGGAATCAACAAATTTTTATAGAAAAATTTGAACTAACAATTCTAACTGCAATTTGAAGCTATTCGAGGAATCTTACAACCTCAGTTTCCGGAACTAAAATAATTTTTTTTTATTTCGGAGATATTGGCAGTGGGAGTGTTAAATGGCACACCCTGTATATACTGGCGGACTATATATACAGTGACATTAGTTGACTAGAAGTAGTAATTGATTAGTGACAAGAAAGTTTAAATGGAACATTCACACATTTTTCTTGTAAAAGATAAAATAATAAGTCTGAATTAGTTATATTAACCCAAAGTGTGTTTAACAATTTTCTTTATTATTTATTTTCATTAATTTTGTAGTTTTCTTGAATTTTCAAGTGAAAAATATATAAAATAACTCATGGCGATAATAAATATTCTAAGATTTGCATCTTTATTTATAAAGGGGGCAATTTAAATCTTACCTTTATCAATTCGAGGAGGTGGTCTATATTTAAAACCTGGCTGTGACCAATACACAGGAACAGAACCTCTGACTTGAACGAATGAAACCTCATGACTTTGGTAGGAAACAATTTGTTCCGTTTCTACATAATTTGCTACTTCTCCATTTTCATCGACACCACGTCGTTTATACCTACCAATAAAAAATTAAACAGAATTAATAACTAACTAATAATTACAAAAAAAAAAATGATATACCTAAATAAAGTTTAATACTAAATTTTGACTTCAAAAAGGTTTCCAAGTAGATTTAACAAAATTTCCACTAGAGTTTATATCAATTAGCATTTTTCGATCATCACTATTTCCTAAATGTTTTGTCAATATCCCCCATATAAATATTGATAATTTCATAAATTGTACAGTAGCCACTATAAAATTTGCAGCAAATAGGCAACAATTTTATTTCTAACTTTGGAAAAAATTTTTCTTCTAATAACTTTTTTCTACCTTTGTCTAAATACCAAATAAGACTAATCATTCTACATAAAGAGAAATTTTTAGTTTAGGACAAAATGACACTATTTACATACATTTTGAAAACAGTTGGGTGTTTCCAAATTCTAACATCGTTAATTAAAAACACTATATAAAATTGGCAAATATTATTTGATTAGTCAAATTATTGAGAACTTTATTAAAGGCTTTAATACTTACTCCAATAATAACATCAAAAGTTGTAGTCTAATTAAAATGTATGTAAAGAAATTAAGTTAAAAATAAAAGTAACGCCGCTAAGCAACCAATATCAACATGACATTTTTCCGTTTTCTTTTAATATTGACTAGTTCCAAATGGAAATTTAAATTTAGACAAAATAAACGAAAACTCTTAAAATTTGTAAGTATAGGGCCTTCATAAATATTTACAAGCCATGTGACCCCCAAGCTTAGGCAACCCAACATTCACGACTGGTAATGAAAAATCCCTAAATCTTCGCATCAGCAATATTAATAATTCGTTTACAATGAACAGTAACAAACCGTTACACTTACGCTCGAGATAATGCGATCGCTGATTGGTTGACTAGAATCTCGTGAAAAATTACACAGCCGGTGAAACAGAATGTTGTGTTTTAACTCTTTCAGTCTCAGTGGTGCATAAAATGTACCACCGTTTTTTATTCCTCCAGGTCTTGGTGGTACATATTTTGTACCAGAATTTTTTAAGTACCTACATTTAAAAATTATTTAACAATCATTTCCCTTCAGCCATAGTTTTACAGACCCTGTACCCCCCCCCCCCCCCAGGAGTCTGTGAGCTAACACACGGTCACAAAATCAGCTGTAATGTATTTAGTTTTAAGTATTCTTTACAATAAAATCATTATAATTCACAAAAGCTATAATTTTTTGTGACGCTTGAGTAAAAAAATTAATATAATTTCTGTGCCTGAAAGAGTTAATGTAATCTTGATCTTATTGTTTTAATTTTACTGAAATTTAATTGCCAACGTGAAAGAAATAAAATTAGTTTCAAACAAAATTACTGGTTACATGGCTTGTAATCATTTATGAAGGCTCAATATTATCTTTAACTAACTAAAAAATCATTTTCTTCTAAACTAAAAATTGACAAGTATAATTAGGTTATGGTTATATCACGAATGGTGTAATTTTCACCAAGATTCTATTCAACCAATCAGCAACCGCATTATCTCGAGTACAACCGTAACGGTTTGTCATTGTTCATTGTAAATAAATCATCAATATTGACGGCGCTAAAATTTAGGGATTTTTTGGTTGACAATACCAACAGTGCAATGTTAGTTACCTAAACTCAGCGGTCAGATGGTTTCTAAACATTTATGATGACTCTGTACATTCCTAAATGCATTTGGTTCGAAAAGAAGTATTACAAAATATAATTCACTTTAATAATTTAATGATTATCCTCTATATTTAGTTACATATTTACTATAAAACTTCTCTGCAAAAATGTTATTTAAATTAAAAATAAAATATGCAAAATGATGAATATACTAGGTGTTCCAATATTCCAACTGCAAAATTCTATAGGTGATTTGTAAATTTGAGTTTTTTTTTAATTTTTAACTGTTAAAACATATTCATCAAAATATGACATAAAGCAGTCTCATTTTTTATGTGGTCTGTGTGATAACTTTAAGTACCTAAAACTGTAATGGTTTCAAGTTTGATGTCTTAATCAGGAAGCGAATAGACCCACTGCATCAATCCATCTACCAGGAAATATGTAAAACCAAGTGTAAAACAAACTGGATTTATAAAATTTTTTCACCCTGTCCTTAAAAATTATGTGTGGGCAAAGTTAATTTTATTCTCATTTTTAGTCATAGCCACCTATCATGTGATGTACAATTCTGTCAGTAAAACATTGCAACATCTTGTATAAAAAATTTTTAAAATAATACGCTGTATAAAAAAATGTACTAAAATAAGCAATAATTTAGCAACTTGCATGATTATTGAAATAAATCAGAAGCAAAAGTATTAATAAATAACCCAGGATTATCTTATCAGTAAAACACAGGAATGTCCTATTATCAACTTTATAACTCATATTTAATCAATCTGAAATACTCTGTATGTCATTCATTAAATCATATTGCAAGTTTTTTGTACAATCTCTTTCAATTATATACCTAATTTACTCAAAAAAGTTATTAAAAAATTATTTTACCACAAATATAATAATATATAGAATTAATTTGTACCTTGTTCCCGCTCTAAATCTGCTTCTCCTGGATAAAATACATAAAGTAAAAATTTCATAATATCCCTCTGACAAATCTCCTAAGTCTCTGCCCATTTCGACTTTACAGTCTTCTATTTGAATATACCCTTGAATGATGGGAAGTATCCAAGGATTGCACAATGGATTCTATAAACAAACATTGTGTTTTTAACTTCTAGTTACAATTCGAATATCCAAATAAAAAATTACATATTTTAATCATTTTTATTTTAGCTTTCTACTATTTAGTAACATGAACAATTTTATAAGTAAATTTTAGAGCTATTGTGTCAGATTAAATTAGATTTTGCACTAGTTAAAAATATTAAATTCTGATTCATGATAATAATACAAAATATATGTAATTTCATATAAAATTAGAGGAAAGCTCAATATCCTTTCTACAACAGTCAGTAAATAATAACAAATAAAAAAGCGGAGAGTGATTTCCTCGGTGATTTCTCCTCATTGTAATGAAATTACACCAACTTTTTTAGTCATCTTATTAACTGACATAACCAAGTGCAATACTCAATTAAGAAGAAAGTGTGTTTTAATAGTCACTCATGTGTATCTTGAAATATATATATTAGAATTTGACCAGATAGAATTTGACGTGCTGCATAAAATAAAATGACAAAAATCATTTTGAGAAACCTCAATCAACATTTGTATACCTACATAAAATACCTATTTTTTCCCCCATTCAACAACTTCTATTAATGACATATTTTTAGGTACATAACATTTTTCATATTTAAACATTAACTTACCTCTGAATCTACGATACTCTTTAACATGTGTTTATTCCAAAAAAATCTGTCATCGACGGTTTTCCATAAAGCCTGTGGATCAATTACATTATGTTTTTCCAAATTACATAATCGCTGTAACGAGTTTGTTAGATCAGTTGTACGTGAATAATAAAATGAATTTGTTTCATTAAATATTTTGTAGAACTCTTCAACGATTTGCTTCTCAAACCGTTCCTTATCCTTAATGTTACTCTTTTTCTGAACACCAGTTGCCATTGCAGCCGCCTGTTGCGTTGTATTTTTTATGGTGTTTCCTGCATTTTTCAGTGTTCCCCATGTTTTAGTAAAAGCTGTATTTTTCTGGATGTCGAATAATGAACTGGTATTGGTGTTTGGTTTTATATTTAAGGCTTTATGTTTACGACAGGGTAATAAATTTATTTCTACATTTTCAAGGCTTAACGGAAGGAACACTACTGACTTTATTTTGTATACTTCATGATCTCCATGAAGTTTGCCTACTGGAAGACTTTCTTTAATAAGAAGTAATCGAGGATCGAATAATGGGACATGTTCTACTTTTCCTATAATTCCATCACATAAACCAAGACATACAGGATCATCAGCATCAGTCAAATCCCATTCTAAAAATTACAAATAAATAAGTAAACAAAACTAACATTCTCAATATCTTTTTCAAATAATATTTTTAGGTTAATAAAAAATCTCAGTCGGTTAAACAAAGCAGATAAATTTAATTTAATAGGGGGCGTCAATAAACTTGATTGTTCTATTATCACATAATTTAAATTGTTGATCAAATGATATATTAATGCCAATTTACCTGTTTTTGGTATAAAAGCTCCGGTTTGACGGTCCCACCACAAAGAATATTCACCATTTACAAAAATGTAAAAATCATTTGTGCGGAATAGTTCCATAGCCCAGGTAATTTCTTATTGTTCTTATCGGAAATTCGTCATTGTTGCAAATTTTACTGTTATGTTGTCGTTCCCAGAATGAATACGATACGAGTAGTAAACAAGAGAACTAAAACTCAAAAATCAATGAACACGCGCTTGCGCGTTGTCTTTATTTTGAAAAAGACAGAACCGTCCTTTGTAAAATGTTCTTACTGTCATCATTAGTATACGCTTATGTTCCTACTCTTATTATTCAAATCATATGCAGATGGAAAGTTCCGATTTTTTTAAAACTGCAAGGAATTTTCATACAAATTACAGAAATTGTCAGGAATTTTTTTTTACCATCTATTTTTCAAATCAATCATACCGAGTGAGAGCTTTCCAAATATTCAAATAAATAGGTTTTCTTTTAAATTTAGTAAATTACATAATAAAACCTAGTTCATGAAGTCGTAACTGGACTTACAATTAGATTATCTTATTGAAGCTTATTTTTGGATAAGTACCTACTTTTCAATTATTCTACTATAGTTGTTTTAAAAAAAATGTACTTTACACTAATACTGAGTTTTATGAAGCATAACTTCTCATTTTTTACTCTTCATTTTCAATGTACAAATACAAACTAATTGGGATATAGAATAGTTGTTTCATATCAGCTGTTTCTTGTCTTTGGACTTAGATATACCTATTTTGCATGCCTCAATTTCTTGTATCGAAGAACATTGTTTGACTTAATTTGATAACATTTTGTAACATGTTTTTGAATTTGTTCTATAATTACCTAGCTTAAGATTAATACCTATAAAATATTGTAAAAAAAAAAACTGTTTTCTAAACCTTATGCAATTTTTCCGTTTACTTTTCAACTCTGCATAATATTTTGTATTTTATCTATTGCAAAAGACCAACTTCAATCATTTTTCATTAAGTATTATTAAGAATAGTTACATCTTGCATTCAAAATGATCCGTAATGAATCATGGGCTAAATAGGAAGACAATGAGTAATGTACACAAAACGAAAATTCTGAAGGTGAGAATAGGTTCTAAAGGTATGAGTGATTATCGTTTTAAAGTGGATATGGCTACTTGGACAAAATTTAAAGACCAATTCTACTTTACTAGTCAATACAGGGTGTCCCGAAATTCATACAACAAAATTTGGTCACAGATTCTTAAGACAAATTTAGGGGACCCGTTTTTTTAATTTTTGCCAAGTGGCCCCCTCTTTCGAAGTTACAGCCCCCTGAAGTCCGCCCCTATGAATAATCTTTTTTTTATATCTCAGAACCCTGTTGTACGAGAATCACTAAATTTGGTACACAGGGATTTTATGACATGGGGAATCTGATGGTGCTACGTTTTTTGGCGGGGAACCCCTTTAAGACAATTTTTCGTGGGCCCCCTTGTCTTTGGAGCCAAAAAAATTTGGCCGCATATTTAAATTTCTTAAAAATTATCAGTCCATTAGAAAGCCATTAAATTTAGAAACTTTTTGTCTCTTTATACTTTTTTCGTAAAACGCAATATTTTCAAGAAAAATGTCAAAATGTGATCAAATGCATATCGTGATTCGCCATTTTTCTCAAACACATTGCGCTTTACGAAACAAATATAAAGAGACAAAAAACTTTCTAAATTCAATGGCTTTCTAGCTAACTAATAATTAAAAAAAAATCGAATTTGCAACCAAATTTGTCTGGTTCCAAAGACAAGGGGGCCCACGAAAAAGTGTCTTAAGGGGGTTTCTCGCCAAAAAGCGTAACACTGTGAGATTCCACATGTCATAAAATTCCCGTGTACCAAATTTAGTGATTCTCGTACAACAGGGTTCTGATATAAAAAAAAAGATTATTCGTAGGGGCGGACTTCAGGGGGCTGTAACTCCGAAAGAGGGGGCCACTTGGCAAAAATAAAAAATACGGGTTCCCTAAATTTGTTTTAAGAATCTGTGACCAAATTTTGTTGCATGAATTTCGGGACACCCTGTGCAAACGGTTTCTATAAACATGTGACCGTAATATCTTCGAGATATAGTGTTAAAATTGCAGAAAAAAAATTTTTTTTTTAAATTACAACAAAATGGCTGAAGCAATTCCGTGCAAATATAAATTGCAATTTTTTTTTATCTGCAAATATATTCATCCCACAGTATTAAATTAAAGGCTTCCCAAATATAGTTTCTTACTGCATGTTACTAGACTGCATGGTTTTTTAAATTAATTATAAAATGTTAGACCATTTACTCGAATAAGACCTATCAGTTGATTATTTAGATAGGATGGAATATTATTTCTATACAATATAGTAACAGTGGCAACCGACATAATATTGTTACTTGAATTTTCTGAGTATCAGTGTTTGACGTTTACAACTTATCCCGCACTAAGCTAGGTATGTATCTGATGACGATTTCAAATGCTAAAACTTACCAGACTATATGTGTTCTATCATATCACTAATTTTCTCTTTTGTAAATTATTGACTGATTGTTAGGTTACTTGGATATGTTGAAAAGCTTATTAGAAAGTAACTTTTACGTTTCAAATCTCATGTTTACTCTTCCAAATGTTGCTTTCAAAAGCACAACAGGAGACTGTACTGTAAATTTGTTACGAAATAAAATTACTCTTCACTTTTTGCTTTTTAAGTGCCTAATTGAAAACTGAAAAGGAGAAGATGCAAACTACTTAAGAGTGTAGAAGGAAAAGAGAGAGGGTAAGACTTAAGATGTAAAGTGAGATGAAAGGCTCATATCACTTGACTTTATTTTATCGAGACAATATTTTTTTTAAATAAAAGGACATTTCCAATGTTGCTGCCCGTTTTAAAAAAATATGACCACTGTAAAAGTTTTGACTGCTAAAAGGGAGGGGTAACTGGAAAAAACTATCACCCAGTACATCGATTTGACTAAAGTTTTAAGAAATAATACGCCATAATAGTCCAAATAAATGTGCCAAACTTTAATGCGATTCGTAAAAGGGTTATGAAGTTATTAATTAAATTAGTTTTATTTTTGACAACTTTGAAGGCTTGCAACTCGAAAACCACAAATTTTTTTTAACTTTTTTTTCGTAGATCGTATTTATTTATCGTCGTAAATATGCAGTCAAACGTTGTCAGTGAAATTTGCGAAATCTGCATTATTTTAGAATTATTATTACAAATACAGTAAAATCTCACCAATCCGGCACCATTAAAAACCGAAGAGTGCCGGAGTACTGGAAAATTCGGATTAATGGAAAATGTATATGTAAACAGTATTAAATTTAAAAAACGTTACTTTTAATTGTTTATTAACAAAGAGATTGGTACATAGATACATACGTATTACAGTTGTATATGCATATATATATGTATATTGTAAGGTTTTTATGTATCTAAAATAATCTCTCAACCAAACTATAACTGTATAAACTGTATTCTTCAAGAATAGTAAACAAACGCGGAAAAAATAACGCCGGATTACTGGACGTGCCAGTGTAATGAAGTGCCGGATTATAGAGATTATACTGAATGGCCTTTTTTCATTTTTAACAAATTTAAATTTTCTCTATTCAAATTTTAATTACTTAGATACTTACATTCTTTTTTCCAGTTTCAAAATGCTGAATCTTTATGAAAAATTAAAATTTTTGAGAAAAATAGAAAAACTTCCGTTTGTACCTATTAATTACGAAAAATATATTCTCACGGTCGGCAGAATCCCTCGTTTCATTGCAGTTTGTTTTTGATGTGAGGATACAGAAGGCAAATCCTTTTGAATGAAAGTACTTCATAAAATATTTAAAATGTGTATTATTAAAAAATATTACATTTAGTAAATCATACTTTTAATACCGCAGTATAAAAATAACTTTTTAAGTCATCAGTCTGCTAAGTCTAACTGATTAAAATATTTTGCAATTAAGCATATATACAAATTTAAAGGAGTATATGCAGATTCTTCAACAGTCTCAGATAAATTAAATCGAACCACAGAACACCTTTTGGCAAATTCCCGAATAGTGTGGCAGTAGCTTGGACTGAGAGGTTTTTCCAGTAATGTTAAAATTGCATAAACCCAGGTTCCCATATTACCATATATGCTTTCCCCTGGCTCTAAGTTATCCAAATATTTGGTAATTATCTGAAGCATCCTTATCTTACTTGATTGAGAATATTTTGTTATTTCTGAAAAAACTGGTGTCTCTCCTTTAATTCTTTCTATGAAACCCAATTCATCAAAATTTGTTTCGGTTGGCTCTTCTAATATTTTTGAGTGTACATATTGTCTAAATTCTGAAAAATCGTTTAATTTTTCAATTTGCCATTCTTCAGAAGGTATGCAATATTTTGGTGCTTCTTTTTTTGAATTGTCCTAAAAAACATGTTATTTAAATAATTAAACTAATATAAATTATTTATATGGATACATACCAGGGCTATGTGAATGGTTTGTTTACTTTTAAATCTATCAGTATCTATATTCGCAGTCACTAATTTTCTACATCTACGTCTTTCATATATAACATGGTGCAAATATTCTTGTCCTGAAAAGTTTAAATAAAATAGAAATTGAAAAACAATAATTACTTAAGTGTCTTCTACCATTCTGAGGAACTGAATTTGGATTAAAATTCTCAGGAAATTCGACCTGTAATGCTTTTTTTAACAATCCTTCGCACTCTTCTTCACTAGTGTCAGATTCACTCATAATTAAATAATTTGTAATTTACTATATTTAAAATTCCGTTTGGTTAGTATTACAATAAACAAAGCTTAGCAACAAATGAAATGTTTTTAAATAATACATACAAACATTTTCATTTTAATGTTAAATCACAGAATACTACATTTACAGAGATCAGCCACAAAAACAAAATACATATTAATGATTGATTATTGCTGCAGCTGCGTTAAGCAAGACCTCTCGACATGAGGGCCTTTCGATTTGGCAATAATAGTAGCTATTAGCTCTGTTCGCGGAGCCTGTCAAATTAGTCCGGAATCAGTCAGAAGTCAGAAGCAGTCGTCCAGCTATTTTCTGTGCTATTTCCTACAAGCATAGCGTAAAAGAAGTAGCTAAACGATTGCTTCTGACTGATCCCGGACTAATTTGACAGGCTCCGCGAACAAAGCTATTAGCATCTAAAATAGCAACTTACAGGGTTACTCTGAACTGATATTAGTTGCTAATAGCAGTGACAACCTCTGAGACAGTCTCTGCTAATAGGTACTATTTTTGCCAAAACAAAAGACCCCATGATGAACATTGTGAATACATCACTTTCATGGGTGATTATCACATAGTGATTACTTACTTGCTTTAGTTGCTCTACTCCCTTTACTCCAGCACAAATTACAGAGTAACCAGAGCAATGATCTTATTGATCAGAGTGAAATACTTCTGCATAACGAACAACATAGATTTTGTGCTCGGTTTCAACGAACGCTGATAAAATACTCCGATTGAGTTGGAGTACGTCAAGCAGACACAACGAACAAGACCCCGACCGGTGTAGACGCTTTGTGGTTTTTTGTCCTGGCTGGGCCCCGCCGGCCTTCTTCTGGCGCTCGCCTTGCTTCGCCGGCTGGTCTGTGTAAATCCCGGGGGTGGTGTCATGTTTATGTGTGGTATGGTTGGGTAGGGTAGTGCGGCTATGCAGCCTGGGATGCGCTTTGCTAAGGTGGCCCTTAGGTTAGCGCGAGAGTGAAGGGGAAAGGAGGGTATGGGGTGTGTGTATGTGTGTGTGTGGGTGTGTGCGCGTATGCGTGTGTGTGTACGCGTGTGCGTGCGTGCGTGAGTGCGTGTGTGCGGGTGTGTGTGTGTGTGTGTGTGTGTGTGTGTGTGTGTGTGTGTGTGTGTGTGTGTGTGTGTGTGTGTGTGTGTGTGTGTGTGTGTGTGTGTGTGTGCGTGTGCGTGTGTGAGCGCGTGTATGTGTGTGTGCGTGGGTGTGTGCGTGTGTGTGCGCGCGCGCGGGTGTGTGTGTTGTCGTTGTCGTTGTCTTCGTTTCTTGATACTGGCGGTTTCTGAAGCAGAAAAGGTTAGCTGGTCCAATGTCTTCCTTGAAAATGTGAGCGGCTGACAGCTTTTTAAAAATGGATTATTAATTTTTAAGGATACCTAGGCCCATAAGAGTAACTAAATAAGAGGGTTTTTTCTGTGTCTTCTGCCGGCAGCAGCGGCAGAGTACGCCATCTGTAGCTGATGTGTAGTGAAACGACACACACAGACCATAAAATAATTAAGGAAACTGCATGGGAAGACACAATTAGAGTAACCTCTAATTCTACTATCTAATAGATGTCGCTGTATCATAATGCCGGTAAATTTAAATATAATAAAATACACAGAATAAAAAGTATTTCATAAGTCATAGATCACAAAACAGCTACTAATAGTTGAAGTTAACAATTAAAATTAACGTGAACCATTAACAGCTGTTCTATGAGCCATCACTTCTGAAACACTTTAATCATGTTTTAACACTCTACGAGATGTACATTTTTTACTTTGTTGTCTTATGAGACTGAAATTGACAAGACTGAATTTCTTCCAACATATCTTTCTTGATATATATCTATGATATATCTTGATTTCTTTAGTAATAGATGACTTTAAAAAAACTGCAACTTGATCACAAACTGTACAAATTATTTTTAATCCACAACACTGATGCTGAAATTATTTCAGTTAACAAAATTTGTAGGTCATTTATTTTTATAACATCTTTTGTGAAATAATTCACGATAGGTTGCTTCCAATGTTTACTAATATCTTGTACCAAAAACACTAGAGCATGATTTGCTACCTTATTTTGTCTACCCAGGGACCCAAGATCGACATATCCCGTTACTTGATCTTTACAAGTGTTATAATTTAGACCAACAGACAGAGCTATTTCATCAAATACCTACTAAACAACAAACTTTATCTCTTGTAATCATTTTACTAACATGTTCTGATAATTTATGTAACAACTTTTCATTTATCCCAACATTTAAAGGTATTTGGCCTAAATATTTCCTAATGGAAGATTTAGAGGGCAGCACAAAAAATTTTTGTAAAAACCTGTAGCACCTTGATCCGCGTTTGTAAATCGCTAAAGCAACTGCTTTATTTTCTGAATTATAGATAAGTCATTTTTTTTCACAATTTTTAATTTGTGACTCGATAAATTTTACTCCTACATTTTTTTATGTTTATCTGAAAGTTGAGATATTCTCTTAACATTCATAGTTTTTAAAAATGAGGTATCAAGTAAGGTACTTATACATGACTAGTATTTGATTCCGCTTCACTCAACTTGCTATCAGTAATCTCAGTAATGGCCCTGGTGTTCGCAGTAGCGCTTGTAGGAAATAACAATTTTGAATATATGTATTTCGGTTTTTTAAAAGGTGGAGTTGAAAAATCATCCGAAATTGAAATTGGCAGCTCGTACTCTGAAAATTATTCTGTTAATGTTACGTTAACAAATTGTTTTGCTGAATATTGGATACTATCCGAGGATTCCACGGTGATATTATTACAGTTAAAATATGAACTTGTAGTTGATCTTAAAAATAATGTCGGCACAGCATTTCTGTTGAGACTATTCCTATCACTGCTTTTAAAACATTTTAACTCAAAATATGGTCTTCACAAAAATAATGATCTGTGTATGTCGGAGCAAAGTCTGATTTACATAATTTTCGAACTGATTCTATCCACAGTAATTGTCTCTTTTGTAATTTTGAAAAAACATTCATTTCTATAGGACGCATTACAGACATTCATAGTAAGTGCTTTTGCAATTTGGAGCACAACACGCGCCATTATTCCATGGCTAGAAAATGGATTATCCCTCTTTATCCTACCTCATCTCGTGTAGGCCTGGACAGCCTTCGTAGGTGGGCCCCATTTGTCGTCTACCCCGACCGCAAATGCGGCCGGTGTAGGCGCTTTGTGGGATCTCCTTTTGTCCTGGCTGGGCCCCGCCGGCTAGGGCCCTTTCTTCTGGCGCTCTTCTTGCTTCGCCGGCTCGTCTGTGTAAACCCCGGGGGTAGTGTCATGTTTATGTGTGGTATGGTTGGGTAGGGTAGTGCGGCTATGCAGCCTGGGATGCGCTTTGCTAAGGTGGCCCTTAGGCTAGCGCGGGAGGGGAGGGTTAAGGAGGGTATGGGGGGTGTGTGTGTGTGTGTGTGTGTGTGTCGTTGTCTTCGTTTCTTGATCCTGGCTGTCTCTGAAACAGAAAAGGTTAGCGGGCAGGGGGGGGGTCATTGGGGTGGTCACCCAGGGTCAAAAAGTTGGTGTCTAGGTCTTTTGTGTTTGTCGGTCACGTCGGGTACGTAGTCAACGGCTTGCCTGAGGAGGGGATTGTCATGTCTAGCGGCTACGTCAAATCGTTTCTCCGCGTTTTGTCTTATTGTCTGTGTAGCGTTTGTGTATTGTAAGTCTCGTAATATGTCAGTGTTTCTTACGTACCAGGGCGCGTCGGTGGCCGTGCGGAGGGCTATGTTTTCCACAGCCTGTAATGACTTTAAGTGGCTTTTTGCCGCGTGACCCCACGCCGTGGAGGCGTAGGTTAGCTGCGGTTGAAGTACCACCTTGATAAGCGTTCGCTTATTCCTTAAACTGAGGGTGTTTCCACCTTTGAGTAAGGGATAGAGCCTAGCCCTGGTGGTCTTCGCTCGCGCCACCGTCTCCACGATGTGCGGTTTCCACGTGAGACGCTGGTCCATCGTCACGCCCAGGTATCGTGTTTGTCGATTCCAGGAGATGGGTTCCTGGGATAGTGTCAGTCTGTCAAGGTTTTGTGGGATTTTTCGTTTGGTAAAAAGGATAGCCGAACTTTTGTTGGGATTAATTTTGACTTTCCACCTGTTGCACCAGGTTTCAAGTTGGTCTAAGGAGCTTTGGAGGAGGTAGACGGAATATCTAGGATCTACGGATTGGGATGTGATTGTCAGGTCGTCGGCGTATAAGTATATGTTGGTGTTGGGGGGATGTGGGATGTCGGAGTTGTAAATGGTGTATAGGTGTGGGGACAGGACGGTGCCCTGGGGGACACCGGCCTCCATGGGACGGGTGGTGGAAAGGGAATCTTGGATTTGGATGCGGAATTTTCGGTGGTGTAGGTAGGATTTTATGAGTTTGGTAAAGGATATGGGATATTGGTTGGTGAGCATTTTCATCAGTAGGCCTTCATGCCAAACCGTATCGAAGGCCTTTGCGACGTCCAGGAAGACAGCACCAGTGTACTGTCCCCTGTTGAAGGCCGCCGTGATGTGCTCGGTAAGGCGAAGGATTTGGAGTTCAGTGGAGTGATTGGGTCGGAAGGCGAACTGCTCGTCTGGAATGACTTGCAGTTCTTGGGAGTGGGTTCTTAGACGGGTTAGGATAATTTTTTCTACCACTTTGCTCATAGCCGGGAGCAGGCTAATGGGCCGGTAGTTGGATGGGATGGTGTGATCTTTGTTGGGTTTTGGGATAAGGATTATGTTTGCTGTTTTCCAGCGGGTAGGGAAGTGTCTTAGTCTGAGTGTCGCGTTTGTTATGTTTAGTAGGGCCATGAGGCCCTTGTGTGGTAGTCGTTTAAGTGTCGTGTTATGTATATTGTCGGGTCCGGGGGCTTTTCTGTTTTTAAGTCTGCGTATTGTCAGTCTTAGTTCGTCAGGTGTTGCGGGGGGGATTATGTCATTGTCTGGCTCTCTGTCGACGCGTCGGGCCGCGCGCTCAGCCACTATCTCGAATTCCTCGTCTTCGTCGGGCAGCTGAGGCAGTCTACACTGCAGTTCCAGGCTATCGGCGAAAGCCTCGGCCTTTTCCTGGTTCGTGTAAACCACCCCCACACTACCGTGGATTGGAGGAATTTTACGGCGAGCGGTCTGTCGCAGGGCCCTCTGCGTTTTCCAGAGGCTGTTGTCTTGTGGATCCAGCGACTCCAGGTGCCTAGCCCAGTTATCCTGGGCCAGTTCATCCAGAGCCGCCTTCACCCGTCTGTTAAGTACGTTTAAGTCATGTCTGTGTCGGGGGAGGCGGGTGCGGGTGGCAAGCCGTTTCGCACGTCGTCTGTCACGTATTAAGTTTTTTATGTCATCGGGGAGGGTGCCCCGGGGGTTTGTCAGTCGGGGGACAATAGTCTCCGTCGTAGTCTGAGTCAGGGCGTTTTTAATGTCAGTCTCAAGGGAGAGGATTGCCGCCTCCAGATCATGGGTGGTTTCGATGACTGGGAGCGCCATGTTTCCTTGCATTACTGTTCGGAAACGCTCCCAGTCAGTGAACCTCCTCGTGAAGGTGCCTTCATATCTCTGTCTTCGCCCCAGATCCAGAAATATTGGATTGTGGGCGGAAGACCCTTCGTATTGGGTGGATATTTGGGCATTTAACGGTATAGATTTTAAGAGGGCAATGTCGATAACGTCGGGGCGTCCTACGGGTCCGTAATGTGTCGGTTCTGTCGGTCCGAGTATAGTCAAGTCGTCGTGTCTGTCTTGGTAATTCAGCAGGACGCGACCTCTTGTGGTCGTCGTCCCGCTGTGCCATATGGGGGACTTCGCGTTGAAGTCCCCGATGGCAATTGTCTGGGGCCAGGAAAGGATTTTGTCTAAGTCATTGTCAAGTAGTGGTAGTCTGGGTGGGTGGTAACAGGACACCACCGCAACGTCTCCATGCCGTAGCGATCTCACCGCTATCGCCACGGCCTCTGTGTTTTGAGTTTGGAGCCGCTGCAGCGGATAGTGGTCGATGCACTTCTTTACTATGAGTGCAACACCACCCCCGTTACGGTTTCTGTCATGTCTGTATATGTCATAGTCAGGGATGGAGGTACGGGATGCCTCGCTGAGGTAGGTCTCCTGGACAGCCATAACGTCTATGTTTAGACGGTTCAAGATGTCCACGAGTTCCGTTTTTTTGGCCCGGAACCCGTCAAGGTTCCAGGACGAAATTCTCAGCGAGGAGGGTTGGGAGGGCCGACGAGCCATTAGAAGTCGAATAATTTTTGCATATTCGACACCATGGTCGTCAGCTGGACGCAGAAGTCCTGAAGACGCTTTGTTGCGTCAATCAGGGCCGCCGCGCCCGGTTGGGAGGGTGTCGTGTCTGTGTGTGCGTGTGGTGAGGTGTTGTGTTTTTGTTTTTGTGTGTTTTGTGTTTTTCTGGTCATGTCAGCGTATGTGCGTCCTGGGGTTGTGTTTGGGGTGGGTAGGAGGGGCTGTCTGTGTGTTTGTGTAGTGTTTTGTGTCGTGTGTGTGTCTGTGTTTTGTGTTTTTGTGTTTTTAGCTTTGGGGTACTGAGGGCACCCCATATAGCTGGCGGGGTGTGGCCCGGCGCAATTTGCACACCTGGCGGGCGTGTCTTTGGCCTTTTTGCATACGTGCGTGCTGTGGTTTTCGCCACATTTTACGCACTTTGGCTCAGCTGTGCACCGGGTCTGGCCGTGGCCGAACCGCTGGCACCGGTGGCACTGTGTGGCAACCCGCTGCTTTCGCTGCAGCTCTACTCGAACCACGAGCGAGCAGCAGCGGGTTACCTTCAGGATGTCCTCCTGGTCCTGTGGGGCCTGAACTAGGACCAGGGGCATTTCCTGTTTATTTTGACGGCTCGCCATGCGGTGCACTATTGCGCCGGGGAACCCTTGTCTTGCGAGGTCGAGTTGGACCTCACTTGGCGAAACACCCGCAGGTATTCCGCGTATCACCACCCTCAGCGTTTTTTCTTCGCTGAGGGTGAAGGTGTGGTACTCCTCGCCTTTGTCTGTCAGTGTCTTTGTCAATAGTCTGTGGTCATTAGGTGTGTTTGGGTATATGGCTATACCGTCTTTAGTCAATTTGGCTTTTGTATAGTTAATGTTAAGTGTCGTGAGTATTTTTTGTACTTGTGTCCACCGTTCTTGCTTTCGCAAGATTACCGGGGGGACTTGTTTGGTTTTGTCTGTCTGTTGTGTGTTTTGTGGGGTGTTTTGTAGGGCGCTTGTGGAGGGTTTAGGTGTCGGGGGGCGCGTGTTTGGTGTTTGTGTTCGTGTTTTGTTTGTTTTGTCTGATTTTTTGTGTCTTGGGGCTTCGTCCTCGCTAGAGGATTCTGCCTTGTGTTTTTTGCGTTTCTCTGCCGTGTGTGTGCGGTGTGTGTGTGTGGGGGGGGGGTGTATGTGCCTGTCTGGGGTATATTGTCTGTCATTTGTTTGTTAATGAGTTTGTCAAGTTTTTGGTGTAATTTAGTGGTGTTTTCGT
>NW_019416953.1:0-4557 GCF_000390285.2 Anoplophora glabripennis | reverse complement strand
TGTGTGTGTGTGGGAAGGTGTGTAAGTGTTAGTCGTGTGGGGATGCCCCCTCACGGGGGCGTACGTGTCTTTTGGTGTATTTGTCTGTCTGGTATATTGTTTGTCGGGGGTCGCAATTTTAAAGAAATGTATTCTAAAGTAATGCAAATAACTGATAAATAAGTAAAAACTTACCTGGACATAACCCTGGCACAGGTGCCTGTAACAAAGATGCCGACGGCGTCTATGCTTAAGTCGGGGATTAGGTCGGTGATTAAAAGGAAAGAGATTCTTTCCAGGTAGCCTTAATAAAGGCAGGTAGATCTTGCTCGTTGCAATGCACTTCACCTCACAAACAAACACGTCTGTTCAGCTCGGCTGTTCGCTCTGAACTGTCTTAGTAAGACAGTATTACTACTCGTTGCCGTTACTCGCCTGAACGAACGCCAAAACCGTATTTTCCGCTGGAAGGCGGGGCATAAACGCTGCGTGGTGCAATCGACGCTATCCGTTCCCGCCAAGACAGTTGGGGAGCTGTATTAAGATGTGCCAGTACTTTGCTGTACATATACAGATTTATTTTATAGTAGCATATTCAGTCTAATCGCCTGATTAGTTAATCAAGTCTTAACCGAGACTCAAAGTACCGGGCCCTAATGTGCAAGAAAGAATCGTAGTAAATATTATTAATAGAGTATGTTTATCTTAGAAATTTTTTTCAGATTGTTTTACTGTAAAAGACGCCCGTGAATTTTGTTTTGGCATAAAGCTAAACAAAAATTTAATGAAAATTTCTAATTTATCAGTAAAAATCCTTACAACCACGTATTTATACAAATATATTGTACATATCTTTAAAAATCACTTGCATTTAATAAATATATTTAAATTCTGCGCTCTACTCTGCATGTGTTTTACAATAATTTACCATCAATTCTACAAGTAATGTAGCCTCAAAATAATAAAAGAACTTTTTTCCAGTAAACCATAAGTTCGTATTGAAAATGTTTCTTACTTTTGGACTGACAAAATTCAAAAAAAAAATACTTAAAATCCTGTATCTTCAAAATAAAAGACGATACACAGCTCATAGGAAATATTTCTTGTTAATCTATTATTTCTAGGGTTCGAGGTACGTTACTCTCAAATAGCCCAGAGTAGCAAATTCAAAATTGCTCTCCTCATGCACCTCTTTTTTTTTCCGCATTAGATTACACTCGATAAAGATGTACGAACAGAAGTGTTAAATGGTCAAACTTTGATACTACCAAAAGATATATCCTAATTAAAAAAAAAATAAGAACATAATTACTGACAATTATCTGTTTGCAAGATATCCAAGAGGCAATGAAAATACAGAAATACATTAATTAATGACATCATATTCCTCAAAAGGATTCTTTGTAACTTTAGAAACTGTATAGTTCACCTAAACTCCACTTTGGTAGCAAGAAATAAAGCATCAAAAGCCTTTGGAAGCTATAAAACGTAATAGGTATGGGGTTTTAATTGAAAACATTCTAGGTGTAAATTTTTTAAATCCTGAAATGGCCCAAGAATTAAAATTGAAATTGACGTTTTAAATGTATTTGCGAAAGACATTTCTAACATTCTCTAGAGCTGGCATATGTTTCTTTTGAAATTATCCCTTAGCTGAAGCCTCGCCTGCTACGATAATTTTTCTGTATACGTCTAATGTCCAAATATGAAAGAAAAAACGTCATATTACATTGATACCTAGTGATGGAGGCATTTATTTATCATTACCAAATGCAAATGCAATGTCCCTTGCAAGAAAGGAGAATGTATTATTTTTTACGTAGACCGGATTTTGAAAAAAAAAATGGTAGTGAAATAGTAAAAAATTTACAATAAATGTTCAATGCAATAACAGAAATTTGTCTAAAAACAGTTTATAATAAAATTATATAGCAAATAATTTTACAAAATTTATTTAAGTTTTACATATTAAACCGCAATGAGATTGGATCAAAATCTAAATATTTAATTAATCTCATTGAAGAGGTGCGAAACTGAAACATAGTAACGTGTTCAACGTGAATTTTTAAACCAACAATTATTTTAGCTTTCGTCACTTCTTGCTTAGAATTTTTTATACCTGCAGGCAGACTCCAAGTCTATGTGAAATTAAGACCGTAAGGTGTATGTTACTAAACACTTTATTGTAATACAACCTTCGGATTCAGATTGCAATAAAGTCTGCAAAACTGGTTTCCTTAGTTTTTGAAAAGAAACTTCTGTTCTATGACAAGATGGAACTGGTAGATGTTTTCCGATTTCTGTCAGAAATTTTCACTGAATAAATGCTCGAATAAATGTTTTTAAGTGATGATCTCATAAGGGTAGGTTTTTTGTATTACTATACAAATTCTTGTAGTCAGAATGGCTTGGAATTCCTAAATATTTATATTTTCTACATTCTCTTTCGCATTCCAGTTCTGTGTAAATACTTCTAAAATACTAAATTCAGAAATTGTATAGTCACATCCGAGGTGGTAATTCCGGCTGCTATTGGAAGGCTTAATGGAGGAATCACAATATTTTTTTTAGTTTTAAAGTATTCATAAATTGCTTTCTTTTGCTGCGATTTGAAACTTCATTACTCGTGCATGGAAGAATACACTGAATTGATTTCGAGCGAACAAAAGGTTTCAAATTAACTTGAACGTATTTGTTTCCTTGTACAGTGCTTGTCTCAGGAGCTGTTTCATTGTCAGTTCTTTCGAGACTTTGTGTATCTATCATTACACAGGAATCTCTTACATCATCACTGTTATTTTTTCTTTTCAAAAATAGTTGTCTTGGTTTCGACTTGTGTGATGATTTTCTATCTTCCTGACATTTGAAAATGTGCGGAATAACCCCTGATTTTAATTGTATTTTTCCACGTCTCATTGTCTTATAATACATATAATTCTCCATATCCTCTTCTACCTACAATTTCTTATTAATGTGTAATTTTTACTGCCGCCAAATTAAATTAGACTTACGTTAAAGTGATCTTCACAGCAAAACTTTGTCCCTTTATTGCTAACAAATTTTTCTCTGCGCATTGACTGCTGCCACAACTTTCTAACATTTTCGTCACTTGGTAACGAAATAAATATTTTATTGGGGGTAGATACCGAGGTATTCTTACATCCGGGAACTATACAATATTTATAATATTTCTTTTTTGTATCCATATCAATAAATACACACAAATTGCATAACAGATAGCAACAACAGAGACCGAGAACCTAACGGTTGGGTGTTCCGCTAGCAGCAACGAGTGCTATGACGTCACAACTTAACCACATAACACATAACTTAACATTCGTTCATGTTCATACACATACGCGAAAACTAGTTACTTTTAAATCTCTTGTGTTACTTACCTTGCTATGCCATGCCACAGGCCAAGGTCAAGAATTAGATATCTTGGATTTCTTATTTTCTTGGAATCTTGGGCCACATGTCACAGTAAACAAAATTAAACAACATAACCTAAACTGCTAAACTCACAAAATATTTTTGTGATTACATGCGCAGGATATTCTGCAACGATGAATGTGATAAATAACAGTGATTATCATTCTGATATTTATTGTCAATAGCGTAGAAGATTGTTAATCACTTGGTATTTTATAAGGAAAACAAAAAGG
Source organism: Anoplophora glabripennis (assembly GCF_000390285.2). NCBI lineage: Eukaryota > Metazoa > Arthropoda > Insecta > Coleoptera > Cerambycidae > Anoplophora > Anoplophora glabripennis. The sequence continues at coordinate 913 of NW_019416953.1, read as the reverse complement.
AGTCAGCAAAGATCTTGTGCTGTGAGAGCCTTAATTTAAAAAAAGATAGACCAAAGGCCTATTTTTTTAAAGTACTTTTCACTTATTTTCATTTCACAAATATAGAAAAGCGAAGAATATAATTCTTTTTTATAAAAAAATTTACTTTACATCAATGTTTTAAGAAACTTCAGCTACTATTCATTTTCACTGTGCAGATTACCAATTGTTTTTTGTATATTAATTTTAAAAACAGAAAATAGAAAAGTGAAAAGTAAAGGAGTGAAAAGTTGAAAAGTAGGTACTTGCAAAAACAGGCCCCAGGGCGCCTATCATAATTTGGTAATGGAAATGAGATTACATGACATTAATAAGTATTTTAATTACTTGCGAATGACGGAACTGGACGGACTGCACATGCGTAGTTAGTCAAAATTATTGGGATAATCGCCAAAAATAGAAACCGTTTCTATTTTCCCGCGTCCTGTATTTAAATTAAACGATTCTCGCAATATATTGAAATGAAGAAATTGATGTCAAAACTATTTTATTTCAACCAATCAAATTGAAACCCGCAAATCGCTACTGCATGAACAACCTTTGCTCTTTTATCTATGGCCTTGTCTTGTCCTTAGGTGCGTTTTGTTGGATCAATCCCGGATTTATTGGATTCTTTAGACTGACATTTATCAATAAAACGATTAGAATCGCCATTATTCCATGGCTAGAAATTGGCCCCAATGATTTGGGATCGAGGGGGATTATCCCTCTTTATCCTGCCTCATCTCTGTGTAAACCCCGGGGGTAGTGTCATGTGTGGTATGGTTGGGTAGGGTAGTGCGGCTATGCAGCCTGGGATGCGCTTTGCTAAGGTGGCCCTTAGCCCAGCGCGGGAGAGGACGGGTAAGGAGGGTATGGGGGGTGTGTATGTGTG
>NW_019416952.1:195466-197548 GCF_000390285.2 Anoplophora glabripennis | reverse complement strand
AGCGAAATGAATTAATTGTCTAATATTTATTTTATTTTACCTTACCCTAGTCTCAGGTTCCATAACTCGCTTGTCCCTCCCTGCTGATCGGGGCCGAGCGACCCGCGATCGCGCACTACCGATGGCCACAAGCGGGCGTCCCGACGCCCGGCGTCTCGGGCGTCCGTCGGTCCAAACCGCCCCAATACCTACTCATACGCTTTAATTAATTTGGCGCCTCGGGTGCTCCTATCTTTCAATAAGAACAGACCCGCGTAATCAACATATTAAGTGACGACTCTAATTCTGCAGGAGATAATACACCGAAAATTCTATTTTCCTTCGATACCTTTAGGTTATTAATAAATCTCAACACGTAAACCTGTATTCTCTGAACTTTTATAATTGAAGAAAATTTATTTAAAATACAAGTTAAGAGTTCTGTATTTAATGTCAACATAATCAAATGTGATCGCTATTCTGGGATGTCTACTTCAGTAATGAGTTCATTTTTTTCGCAATCAAAATCCATTAGCAGCCAATCTGGGCCATGCCAACACAATTTCAAGTCAATAAGACATTTCGAACTTGTACCGCGCGACAATAAATCAGCTGGGTTATAATTTGAGCTCACACGAAACCATTCGTCAACACTAGTTAGTGTTTGAATTTCATTAACCCTGTTAGCGACAAAGGTTTTCCTTTTAACCGGTTCACCCTTGATCTATGCTAATGGAACTCAAGATTACATCTATTTACCACTTCATATAGTAATAATTGCAATATATAGTAATTATTTTAATATGGCCTCTACAAGACAACAAAAGAAGGTTGAGGATGGGGATCAACTGCACCAGGTAGTCAAATTGGCTGTGAGTAAACTATGTACATCAGAATCATTCATCACTCAGCTTAGTGAATCGATCTTCACAAGCATTAGTGAAAAAATTAATAAAGAACTTGATTTCTTGAGAAATAAAGTAAATAAATTAGAAATGACAGTTCGCAATCAGGATGGTATTATTAAATCCGTGAAGGACAACCATGAAAAATATGAAAAGTTTATTCGTAAAAACAATATTTTAGTGTATGGTCTTAAAGAAAATGATAATGAAAATTGTTTGGCTACTGTGCTTGATGTTTTTAACACGCAGATGAAACTAAATATAGAAGAAACAGCCTTTGAGAGCTGCTTCCGACTTGGAAAAGCCAATATAGGAAAATCCCGGCCATTATTAGTGAAATGCTACATGTTAAGAATTTGATTTTATCTAACAGAAAATTGCTTAAGGGAACTAAAATTGTAGTTAGAGAAGACCTGACGTCAATGCAAATGAGTTTTTAAAGTTAGCACTGGATAAAGTTGGTAAGAGTGGGAAAGTCTGGACCAATTTCGGTGCAACATATTTTAAGTATTTTGGTGATGGAATTGTCCATAAAATTGCTACAATGGAGGACTTTAATAGTATCTAACTATTAGGTTTCATAATTCTTGAAGATTTAATTTTCTTGTGAATTACCTATTATATGTATCTATACCTACTTAATATTTTATATCCTTTCTCTTTCAAGGAATGTGTGTAAATATGGATATCACTTATGTTAATTTAAAATTATTTCATTATAGTGTTAAAATGGTAGTATACAATGGGTGCAGTTCATGTGTACCCAAGTTTTCTTGTTTTTCCTATTTCTTTTTCTTATAATCTATTTCTTTAGTATATGATATTAATTTTGATTCAGTTCCCTTTTTAACCTTTCTTTGCTAATTCAAATAAAAATGTGTGACTATTTATACAGGGTGTATCTAAATAACACCGAAAAAATTCAAGGGGCGATTCTCCGATGAAAATTAATAGGGGTCTTTGGTATAAAATTTTTTGAAAAAACCCTCCCCTGAAAAGTTACGCCCCTCCTAAAATTACAAAAAAAAATTGTTTTTCTTTTTTATCTTCCACGTACATCAAGCTAAAGAAACCAAACTTGGTGAACATTATCTGTCAATAAAACTACACTTTTTGAAATTTTTTCAACCCTGAACTATTTTTGTAAGGGGTTGAAATAATCAACCCCTATGACATTTTTTCTTATAATTTTTTTTTC
>NW_019416952.1:187858-193443 GCF_000390285.2 Anoplophora glabripennis | reverse complement strand
TGGGGATTTTAATATAGATTTTTTGAATATTAATAATGTCATGGTTGAAAAAATGGTATCAGTTCTTCAATGTTTTGATATAATGCAGGTTATCGACACTCCTACAAGAGTTACTGCCACTACTGCCACTTTATTGAATGGTATTGTTACATCTCCTGACTGGGTAATTGAGAGTGGTGTCATTGGTGTAACGGGTATTATAGCTGACCACGATATAGCTGTAAAATAAAAGTAAGTGTGGAAAAGCAGAGACCCAAAACTGTCACCTACAGATCTTTTAAATATTTCAATGAAGAAAATTTTAGAGCCGATTTATTTAATATTCTATTTTTTACAATTTTTTATCAGGAGGGAGCTGATGAAAAAATCTTATTTTTGATTAACTCACTTACTGCCTTATTTGATAGACATATGCCCTTAGTAACATCACGAGTAACTAAATGTAAGGCCCCCTGGTTAACAAGTACAATTAGGGAAATGATAAAATTACGAGACAAAGCTTTAACTAGGTATAAGAGAACTCAGTCGGATATTCACCTTCAATTTTATAAAGATATGAGAAACTATACTAACTCTGCAATAAAGCGAGAGAAAAAAGCATATTTTGCAAGCCAATTCAAGAACACAAATTCTAAATCTCTTTGGAATACTTTAAAAACCTATAATGTAATTTCTATTAAATCTGTTCCAATACCCGAGAATTTAAAAAACCCTAATGAAATTAATAACTATTTTATATCTTCTTGTTCTTCGAAAGAACCTCCAGAGCCGTTGTTATCATTTTACAAAAATTCAAAAGTAGTACATACTGATTTTAAGTTTCATGAAATAAACGATTTATTTGTCTACCAGACAATTGCTCTCATAAAAACAAATGCAGTTGGTGAAGACCGATTGAGTTCTAGATTGATAAAGTTGTGTTGCCCTCATGTTATTCCTTATATAACTCATATTATTAATTACTGTTTAAATAATAATACTTTCCCAAGCTTATGGAGAATTGCTGTAGTAAAGCCGTTGCCGAAAAAAACAAATCCACTTGGATATAAGGATTTGCGACCGATTAGTATTTTGCCAGTTTTATCTAAAATTCTTGAAAGAGCTATGGAGGTACAATTAAAAGAACATTTGGAACTCAAATTCAATACTACCTGAAACTCAATCCGGATTTCGGAAAGGTCATAGTTGCACGACTGCTCTTCTTCATATTATCGATGATATTGTAAGGTCCATAGATAACGGAAAATGTAGTGTGCTGGTGTTATTGGATTTTAGTCGCGCTTTTGATACCTTAAATTATGATTTATTAACCGCAATAGATAGACTACATAGGTCTCTCAGAAGAAGCTATCACCTTATTAAAATCTTTCCTAACTAATCGGTCACAAATGGTTATGATTGATGGTGAATCATCCGACTGTTTAGAACTAAAGAGTGGAGTTCCTCAAGGGTCTATTTTGGGTCCTTTGCTTTTTGCTGTTTATACGTCTAGTCTCATTAAAACTCTTCAAAACTGTAACATCCACCTTTATGCCGATGACACCCAACTCTATTACAGTTTTGACTCTAAGGAAGTGGTAAATGCATTTACTGTTATAAATAGAGATCTAAATAATTTTATTAAAGCGGCATCCAATCACTGTTTAAATATTAATTGTGATAAATCTAATGTTTTATTGTTTGGTAATAAAATAAAGGTGGATGAAATACGTGATAGCATAAATATATCTGTTGAGGGCGAACGTATTCAAATTGTACGTGAGGCTAAAATTTTGGGTGTCATTTTTGATTCCGATTTGAAATTTGAAAAACATATAAATCATTTGTTAAAACGAGCATACTGTACATTAAAACTAGTATACGGAAGTAGACACTTTTTGCCATTACAAGTAAAGTCTACACTAGTGAAACATTGATCTTGTCTATTTTTAATTACGCCGATATTCTCTATGGCCCATTTTTAACAGTACAATACAAAAACAAAATCCAGAAGGTGCCAAATTCTTGTTTGCGTCTGATATTTGGTATTCGTAAGGGGCATATTACCCATAAACTAAAAGATAATAACTGGTTAGATATGTCTAAAAGGAGGATTTTGCATGCGGCAATTTTATTTCATAAAATTATTGTTAGCAGAACTCCGTCATATCTTCATAGAAAGATTACCTATCGCTCAGATGTCCATAACATAAATGTGAGGAATAAAGGCATCCTCTCTCCTCCATCTTTTAAGCTAGAAATTTTTAGACGAGCCTATACCTATCAAATATGCTTAATTTATAATGACATTCCTTCACATTTCAAAAGTTATTCTTTTCAAAAATTTAAGACATTTAAGGCAACTATTATTTAATTATCATTAGTGTTATTTTATGTTATGTTATATTATGTGCAGTGATAAGGTTAAAATTTCATAAATGTATGTATAAACTATGTCATAGCAATGATTTTCTTAGGTTAAGTGGAAGAACAATTTATCTCAAATAAATTGAACTTCGCCTTTTGCTTTATTATACTTTTATTTACATTATTATTATATCGACATACCTACTTGTATGAAAAGCAATAAAGTCGATTATTATTATTATTATTATTATTATTATTATTATTATTATTATTATTAATGTAATTGTGGAATCGGTACAAAAATATTTTTTGCTACATTTTAATTGTAATGAGTGCTCTACCTTCTTTGCTAATTTGGCTAATAAGAGAGCACCGCATAATTCTAATCGCGGCAAGCTGATTTGATTGAGCGGAGCTACACGCGATTTTGCGCATATTAAATTTGATGTAACTTGTCCCGAAGACGTAACACACCGTATATACAGGCACGCACCATAAGCCCTTTCGCTGGCATCACTAAACCCGTGTAGTTCGACTTGTTCATAACTAGATATAATAACACGTCGCAGTATCTTTAAATTATTTATTAAACCTAAATTTGATTTAAAGTCAACCCACTTGTCATATAAATTTTGTGGTACTTCTTCATCTCAGGTTATTTTTAACCTTCAAATTTCCTGGATAATTAATTTTGCTACAACAATGATTGGGCCCAAGAGTCCCAGTGGGTCAAAAACCTGACTGATCGATGATAAGAATAAGATAAGATTACTCGTTTTGTAACTTCCGTATTTACTGAGAAATTTATCGAATACTGAATAAAGTCCTGATTTGCCTTCCAATACACCCCAAGTGATTTATTCCGTTCCGTTCGTTTTCTCCTATTTGTAAAACCTTTACCTCAAGTTCATTATTAATTTCAAACTTATTTAAAATATTTTTGTGTGGAATATAATAACTATCTGTTTGTGAGGTTACATCTGAATCGTCAATCTCTGTCATGTGATTTAATGTTTTATACTCTTCCATAAATTTAATATATTCATCTTTAATTTCTGGACATTTATTAAACCTTTTTTCTAACGAATAAAACCTATTGAGAGCCATTTAGTAGGTATTAAGGGAATTCAAACAAATTCTATCGTATATCACGCATGAATGTTGTAGAACTTAATTATCGTTATTGTATGGTTAACTACTGAAATAGTAATTGAAATTTGGTGATTTAAGTGAAGTTATTATTTGGAGACAGTGTCGTGTAGTGAAGGAATTAAAGTACCTTTCGTTAATTAGACATTTGATTATAACAAAACTATGAACTCTTAGTCAGCTGATAACATAAGAGTCATTTTGCTTTGCGGAGCTAATCTTAACTTTTTCGTTTATTGTGGTGTAGACCATTTGCACCAATAATAATATATAGTGAAAATGAATGAATCCTGTGGCAAATGTAAGAAGAAGTCTAAAGAATCATTATTAAAGTGTTCTGGAATATGTAAATTGAGTTTTCATGTGAAATGTCTGGAAATGCAATCTAATGAATACGAGACAATTTTGAAATGTAAGGGTGTAAAATGGTTTTGTACTGCGTGTTCTATAATAGCAGAACATCTGTGGGGCTTGAGAAATGAAATAAATTATTTGAAAAGTAAATTGTATTCTGAAATAAAAGAATTAAAAGATGCAGTTATCAAAACACAGACCAATGTCTCGGAGGAGACCTCTGCTGTCGATAAAAAGAGCTATGCGACGTTGCAAGAGAAGCTGTGATTATAAAACCTAAGTCCAGCAAACAAGATGGAAAGAAAACTTTAGAAACGATTCAAAGTCATGTAAGTCCTACTGCACTGGAAGTTGGCATATCAGATATTAAAACTTTAAAAGATGGCGGTGTAATTATAAAATGTAACACGAAGGAAGAGCTAGCTAAAGTGAAACAAGCAGCAGAAAAGAAATTAGGTAAAACTTATAATATTATTTCCCCTGATTTGAGAAATCCTAGCATTAAAATATTGGACATAGATCGTGAAATGAATGCCGAAGAGTTAGTAAGCATTATAAGAAAACAAAATATAAACTTAGACAGGGATTCTCTCTCTTTGAATGTTAAGGTCATTAAAAAAATGAGAAGTAAGTGGATGGCTATTGTGGAGTGCGATGCTGATTCCTTCAAGTGTATTATGGAAGAAAATGGGTTATACATTGATTGGTCGCGTTGTCGAGTGTTCGAGTATATAAATGTCTACAGATGTTTTAAGTGTGGCGGTTATGGTCACAGAGCTGAGCTATGTCCTAATGAATCCAGATGTAAGCATTGTGCAGAATTGGTAAGTGAGCATGTCGATGATAAGTCGTGTGAAAGTGATGCGTTAAAATGCATAAACTGTCTTGAATCAAACAAGGTGTTCAAAACTAATTTTAATGTTAATCATTCTGTATTTGCCTTTAATTGTCCCGTTTTTATGAAAAAAGTGGAAATTCAGAGGCAAAAGATAAGGTATAGTTTAAATTGGAGTGAATAGCAATTAAAACAAACAAACCAGGAGGAAATTGTTTTTAATGTGTACCATCAAAATGTGCAATGTATAAAAAACAAAACTAATCTATTGGAAATTGTGCTAACCGAGTATGACATTGATATTGCATGTTTTACTGAGACATGGCTTCGACCTCATGAAATGGAAGCTACGCATATACAGGGTGGTCCGATTTTTATGCAGGAAACTTCGAGGGCAGATAGATCTCATTAAAATAATATATGTTTGCCTTATAAACATAGGTCTGAAACGGCACTGTTTTAGAGATACAGGGTGTTGAAGTTGTCAAAAAAAATTGATTTTTTATTTATATCTCCGGAATCTATTAACCGATCTCAATAAAATTTGGTACATATAATGTATGATAGTAGGCCTTATATTCCCTGAAATATGAGCTTTAAAGGTTCAACCAGTGGTGTACAACTGGACAGGGGTCACCCTCTTTTTTACAAAAAAACCTACGCCACTGCATTTTTTACATGTCATTGTAACTGATTTATATTTTAATGTACAAAATACGTAAAAAAGGTGACTTTAATTTTTTCCCTAAAATTCGCCGTTCTCAAGTTATTCGTACCAATACAATCCCCTTGTGGCAGACACTTCTAACGATAATATTACAAGAATATTTGTTTATGTGTAAAAGTAAGTGCAATTTGTAAGCACATCAACAAAATTATTTACACTCCTTTCTACACCACC
>NW_019416952.1:182188-184776 GCF_000390285.2 Anoplophora glabripennis | reverse complement strand
CTAGTTCAGATAAGCTCGATACGGTCGGATAAATTACCCATATCGCGAGGGGTTCCCCAGGGTTCAATTTTGGGGCCTCTATTGTTTTTGTTGTTTATAAACGATCTACCAGACGTGTCTTCGTGCTTCCTGGTAATGTTTGCCGATGATAATACTCTTTTAAATGTGAAGGATGACATGACCACGTTGATCACTGACACGCAGGATAACATTGATCTCTTTTCATCTTGGTTTGCGACTAATAAGCTTTTATTAAATCGGGAAAAAACGACATTCATAAGTTTCAGACCATTGTATAATGATGTAAATTATTTACTTAAAATAAATGGCAAATCTTTAGAACAAGTGACATCAACTAAATTTTTAGGTATTTACATAGACGATGCTCTGAACTGGAGTAAGCATATTTGCGAATTATGTAAAAGGTTGACTCCTGTATGTTATGCTCTTTTCAGACTCAGAGGTATTACGAATAAACAGGTGCTACTCTCATATTATTATGGTCAATTTTATTCGAGGCTGTGCTATGGTATTTTATTTTGGGGTTTGTCTCCTCATTCGGATAGAGTGTTTAAATTACAAAAAAAGGCGATACGCAACATTGAGGGTATTAGTACATTTACCTCATGTAGACAATATTTTAAGAGTTTGCGGGTGCTGCCCTTGGCTTGTGTATATATTATTGAAATGCTTGTGTATGTGAAGGAGCATCTTCATTACTTTAGAACAAACAATTTTCATCACAATTATAATACTCGTAGGCAGAATGATTTACTTATACCTAATCACAATTTAGTACTCTATGAAAAGTCTCCTGCATACATGGGTATTAAAATATTTAATAAATTACCACGTAGATATAAAGATATTGTTAACATAAGGACCTTTAAGATCAAAGTAAAAGAATTGTTGCTACTACACTATTACTACTTATTTGAATTTTATCTGAATTAACTAGAAAGCTACTAGACTGCCGTTTATTATTAATCGTATTTTTTTGTTTATCATTCTTGCACGAGTCTAATATTTCTAATAACGCACATTTCCCTTTTAGGAAATTATTTATGTCTTCCATTACTGGTAATTTTGCTGCGTACTTATGTGACTCCCATTGTCTACGCGTTACATTATCAAATTTTGAAGTAATAATGTATATTATTAAACTATCCCACGCCTCAATATTTTCGCCTAGTGTTTTCAATGCCCGGAGATGTTTATTGACGCTATCAAATAAATTTCTGAGCTCCGTATTATTCTCTCTTTGTATGCTAGGATAATCAAATATCGACTTAATATGATTGTGAATCATGAGTACTTTATTTTCAAAGCGATCCTCTAACAACTGCCAAGAATTTTTGTAATTATCCGCAAATGCTTCCATGGACTTTATTATCTGAGACGCATCTTTCTCTAATGATGAACGTAGATAGTAAAATTTCTGAATATCTGATAACGATTTGTTATTGTCTACCATGGCCTTGAATGCATCGCTAAACTCTAACCAGTCACCATTAAAAGTAGGCAATTTTATTGTGGGTAGTTTTACTAAATTATTATTTGCATTTTGAGTAACACTCCTACTATTGTAACTGTGCACTGACTCGGGTGTATTTACTACATTTAAATTTGAATAATTATTAATTAATGCCCGAATATCAGCTACTAGTGAGAAATACGAGCTTTCAAAGATATCTCGTTCTACCATTTGCCCTTGCATATCGACACCATCATTTAAATCAATTTCTAATTGGATGTCGTTAAATTCGTCTAAACAAGGCTCAATTTTTTCCAAACGAATACTTATCTCGGTTACTATACTTTCATTTAATTGTGTTTTATCTAATACCTCCAAGAATTGTTTGTGACGCGTTAATTTTGCCTTCACAATACCTCGCCTTTTTATTAAATTATCCATTACGGCCAAATTCAGACAAGGAGGGAAAAGACAGAAATTTATAGGTAAATGTTTAGTACTTACAGGTTGATAAGAATTGTCAGGCACGCACACCTTTCTTCTCCTACACCTGCTATTTATTTTCTTCCGTCGCTATATTACCAGCTGCTAGCTGCTGATGCAATTTTTGTCAATCTACTTACTGGACCGTATTTACTGTTTACGGCCAACTTCTTCAATACTCGGCTCGATGTATCAATGTTTTGAATACTCGAATGCTGGTTCCCTTGGTGGTTTAAACAGTGGACTGTATATTGGACTAAATTTGTTTATTTATAGTAAGCTAACAATAATAGTATTAATATTAGTTATATTCGGTACCACACATACATGGGCCCTTTACGAAACTCTCCAACGTACTGCTTGGCTGCAGTAGCTGCCCTCTCGCCCGCGGTCACCCCACCACTCCCGCACTGCTCTCTAGCGACGTTATGTCTTACCAAATAGTAATAGTAATAGTAATACTAATAATGATAATGGTAATGATAATGATAATGATAATGATAATGATAATGATAAGGATAAGGATAAGGATAAGGATGAGGATGAGGATGAGGATGAGGATGAGGATGAGGATGAGGATGAGGATGAGGATGAGGATGAGGATGAGGATGAGGATGAGGATGATGATAAT
>NW_019416952.1:114813-181359 GCF_000390285.2 Anoplophora glabripennis | reverse complement strand
AACCCCAATTTGCCTTAAAGAAACAGTCTTATCAACTTCTATTCGAAATAAAACATTAATTTCCGTTCCTTCGTCGATGATAACGTTTTCTTCGGGATCATGGTTAGGCTCTCTTCGGAATTGATTTTCAAGACGATTAAAATAATTTCTCGCTGGACATTGTCTATCAGGATATCGGTCGGCATAAAGGTTTCTAGCCGCAACGGCATTTTTTCTACATTCCCCATAAATAATTAACATGTCCACTTTTTCATCCCTTGTATAAATGTGCGGCATTTTGAACAAAAATAACAACAAATGTACAGACTTTTCCAATACACAATAAAAACACCGATAAACCAACAAAATTTATTTGACAGTCTGAAGGAATAATTTCATTGTTTTCAAAGCCACCTTAGTTTCTTAGCATTAAATTAGAACAAAATAATTGTATTTTCTTATTTTCTTTTAGCTGTAATTTTGATTGTATTTATCGCACATTTTATTACCAGGTATGAATTAATTCCTTATTAATAGTACTAATAAATGGTACCACGGTACCAATATGGTTCCATTTGAAAAAATTGAGTTTTACCCCAAAATCGATTACGATGAACTTTATTTGCTCATAAAAAACGCAATTTAGTATTTTTGACGGGATTTCGATTTTTCCAGCATTAGACGGGTCAATTGGAATAAATCGGAACCATCATGGCACACTTAAATGGAAAACTAAAAATTAAATTATAAAAAATTTTGACGTTTGAAATGTCACTTATGTGGTATCATTGGATTCAGAAAATTATGCAGATTTCAGAAATGTAATAATATACAGGGTATTCCATTTGAAAATCGAAAGTTGGTATCACTTCCGGCGAAACCGGAAGTGAAAAAAAAATCATTTGTAGATCAAAAAGTGCCGCTTATTATGTATATGGAATATCCCAAATTTCAATCAATTACCTTTAAAACTAACGGAGATACGGGGGGTGTACCATGATCCTGTTACACCTGGTACCTATATGTATGTGCACGCCTATAAATCTCTTCGTGATACGAGGAGCTGCTTCATCTGCCTACGGAACGACAAAATACTTGGTGTTTTATATTGTTAGGGATTTTGTTAAATATCTTCGCAGCGTTATACGAAAAAGAACCTTGAAATTGAGCAGATTTGTGTTCTGGAACCAAGTACAGGTGTCGGTATCGGGTGGAACGGTTGTGTACTTCACTGCCTTTTACTAGTTTGTTGCACAGATAAACAGGAGATTTAAATGTTTCAGTTTATAAACTATGCAAGACAAATGTAGCTCATACATTTCTTTTAAATATAACCATCTGGATTCCAAAAACTTTTGAGTTATGTGATCAAATTTTCTTAAGCCAAAGCAATATCTGATGCAACTGTTCTGTATTTTCATGCTGGGTATATTTATCTGATTCTAATAGATAATGCCAAAAAACACTATCACAGTAATGTAGTAGAGATAAAATTAACGAATCACATATCTTTAGTTTCACATCAGTACTGAGTGAATCTTTATGAATATTAAGCAGTTTTAATTTCCCGTGCGATTTTTGTACTAAATAGTTTACATGCTTTTGAAATCTTAAATTAACATCCAAATATACTCCGAGGTTTTTACATTCTTCTTTGGGCTTAATTACTTCGCCATTAACAGAAATTCGAAAGTCAGGATGCAGGGTTATTAATTCCCAATTTTTTCCGAATACTAGCAATTCCGTTTTGGCTTCGTTCAAAATAAGTTTATGAGCAGTACATAGTGTGAAAATTTGCGCAAGTCTAAACTTATTTCATCAATGGCTATATTAATATTACTAAATGGAAATGAATAATATACCTGTGTATCGTCAGCATACTGGTGAATTTTGCAACTAGATAGGTATGTAGAAAAGTCTGCAGTGTAGACTGAAAATAATAAAGGACCCAATGCACTACCCTGAAGAACTCCTTTATTTGTGACCCTGAAATCTGAAGATTTACAACAACACAACATCTTTTGACACTTGTTGCATAAATACTTTTTAAAAAATAATTGGGAAATATCTCCAAGACCGAAATATTTAAGTTTTTTAAGCAAAATGTTATGATCCAACGTATCAAAGGCCTTGCTTAAATCTAAAAGAATCGAGCAAGTACTAAGATATTTGTCATTTGATCGAAGTATATTGTCTGTGACATCTAATAGGGCTATAGTTGTGCTATGATTAGCCTTAAATCCCGATTGATGCAATGGTAAAATGCAGTAAAATAAGAATTAAGTTGTTCACATACGATTTTCTCTAAAACCTTAGAAAGTGTAGGTAATAAACTGATGGGTCTAAAATAAGACAGGCTTGTGGGATTTGTGATTTTAGAAACATGACATATATAAGCGTGTTTCCAAATATCGGGAAATACTCTGAAGTGAGATATTTATTTATAATAAATGTGAAATACTCAATTAATTGTGGAAAAAATAAGTCTAAGGTTTTTAAGTTCATTCCGTCTGTACCTGTAGCTTTAGATTTCAATTTTCTTAAAACCAAACTAACTTTCTCAGCGTTGACCCCAGTAAACTCAAACAGCCGATCACTATTGATCATAGTTTCATACTTACATTGATCAAAATTTCCACTATATCTTTATCCGATGTACATTAGGTATACATATACATTAGGTACATTAGGTATAGAATCTATAAAAAAATCATTTACAACATTGGGGTCTTCGTTACTAATTGACAAATTCTGTTTTTTTTAATTTAAATGTTTATGTGCAGCCCAACAATTTTTGGGATCAGTTTTTAATTTATAATTTAAATAAGCCTTTTTTCTGCTTTGACAGATCTATTTACTAAATTGCGCAGCTCCTTATATTCTTCCCATACCTGTGCAGTTCTGTTTTGTTTATATCGAGTGAAGCCCTGTACCTCAGTTTCATCATTTTTTAAAGATTACTTATCAGGCAAGGAGCTGGAGGTTTAGTGAACCTAGATGCTTTATAAGGTGCATGCTTATCTAATAGAATATTGCAATTAACAATTAAGAAGTTTACCATTTCACTGGGCGTATCGAATGTGTATATAGTATCCCACCTTACTGCCATCAGATCTACTAAGAAAATATCGTAAGAAAAATTAGAGGAATCTCTATAGGTTCGTACAACAGGATATATTTTGTCTCTTCTTAGTTTAATATTACACGTCACCATTGAATGATCCGATATGCCACACATTCTTATGACCGCACTATCCATAATCATATTAATGTCATTAACAATAATTAAATCGATTAATGTAGAAGAATTGGTAACACGAGTTGACTCGGTTATTAATTGATTTATGCTAGATTTATCTAAAAGTCTTTGTATGACTCTAGAACCACTACTATTTATTAGCATATCTATATTAAAATCTCCACCTACAAAAACGTAGTCAAAATCGGGTAGTAAATTACTAATGATATTTTCTAGGTCTTCTAAGCATAACTGTAAGTTAATCGAGGGTGGCCTGTACACGGTTCCAAAACACAACCTCTTACCTACAATTATTGTTGTTGTGATAAAACCTTAGTTTTAATCGTATCCTTGACATAAAAAGCAACTCCCCCGCCTGTACGTGCTCTGTCCTTTCTAATTAGATTATAGCTTGGAATGTATAACCCATAGTCAGGTACTGACAAATCAAGCCACGTTTGTGACAAACCAAATATGTCAAAAGATTCTGCAGTTATCAATTCTGAAATACATGTAAAAGACGCATACAAAGAGCGTACATTGAAATGCGAAAAGCTTAAATTAGCCACAATAGAATTATTAGCTGTCAATTGTTAATTGAGCTCCAACATTCAATAAATGAATAAAAACTGAATATGATTATTACATATTAAATCATGCATAATTGTACTACAATTGCTATTGCAATTATTTTTAGGATACAAAAATTAATTCTCAATTGCAGAATGATTAAGGACAAAGAAAACAGTGTAACATAAGTATTAAATGGACATAGCCAGTATTTAAAATTGTCAAAGATATAGATATAAACATTTTCAATTTACTTTCATATCAATAAAGAAAAATGTAAAATAAACTTTTACAAAATAGAATACGCAGATAGTACAATCTAGCTGCGTAAAAAACTTCAACAGCAAGAGATACAAAAACCTAGAAAAAGATACCTATAGCTTGTCCACGTCGATAAAACTATAAGTCGTTTATTGAATTAATAACACACCTTTTATTGTTGCGTAAAACGTATACCTTTCCCCCACTGGTCCAAGCATCTCTCTTCCCGTATTTCTTCTTAGCTCAAACACAGACAAAATAGCTATCGCCACAGACCGCTCCTGGAAAAGGCCAGCAGTTTTAAATTTCCGAATTGCCGGTAGAGTACACCACCAGCAGAATTTTAGGAAGAATCAAATACAGCGGCCCGCATACCTACGCGTATCCTAGCAACATATAAACAAGACTTTGGTAATGTTGCCAGGCGTACTTACGGATTTCTTTTGTACACTTTTTTATCAATATCTGTTTTTTGCGTTACTGTATTTNGGAGAGATAAGTTATGACAGTTTTAAGGGTTGTTGACAGGGTGTCTTCCAATAGTGACAAAAGATCCGAATGTTTTTTAAAAATCAGTATAAAAGTAATGTTAACAACCTATGTCAAATATAGGGTGGTACGGGGCTAATTTTCTAAAATACATGTAACTAAGTTTTAAGGGTGGCTAATATGTGGGGTGGCTTCTGATGATGGGGAAGTGTTGTTTTCGTCTACAGAAGCCAGAATATAGGTGGTAAAATCATTTTAAGTACGATTAAACGTGATATTATGGGTTTTCATTTTCGTTCAAACGAACGTTCGGAACTTCAGGTACATAGATTTTTGAAAACTATAACAAGAGTAAGAAAAGTTTTAGAATTAAATTCCACATAAAATAAAGTAATAATTTTTTAAGTCCGCCAATGGGTTGAAAAATTCAGTCACAATATAATGGTGTATTATTCCTTATCAACCTCTTAAAATATTTCAATTGAACTCTACTTAATGTCGATTAATGCTCTTAGTACACTTACACCGTGTACAAAATTTTGTTTTTCAAGTACTGCACTTTCTAGACCTATAACTTCTCAGGGGTGCAGCTTAGTATAAAGGTAAGTTGCGTTAAATCACCATATTTTTAGTTCCCCTATAGGCCCCTGTTCGGTGTCGGTTCTTATGTGAAACACCCTGTATATGTATACAAAAAAAAATCAAGGAAAATACAAAAAATAGTATCATACAACTATTTTATGATTCAATTCAGTGCACCATGTATATTTTCATTATGTCAAATATATCCATGGCACAGTTGGCTGTATGAGGAAACAATAAAATTATTATACAATTTCAAAAATTACAGGACAGGGTTTTCACCAATCAATTTTTCTTAAAAATCAAGACTATGATGTGAACTTTTCTAACAGTTTGGAAAATATGAGAAACTCCTCCAGTGTCGAATTTAACACTACCTGTACTTTAATGATAATGTTATGGAAATTTAAAGTACCCAGCGGTGGCAATTTATAACATGGTACGGACTACAAAATGGACTAAAAGCGATAACCTTGAACTTTTTTAAATTTTTTTTAGTAACTGTTATTAATAATATAGTAAAAAGTATTAAGTAATCAGAATTGCTTAAAATGTCACAAAAAACCAAAGATAAATGTTTCTGTAAAAGTTACGCTTTATCTTGTGATATTTTTTTGTGGCTATAAAGTTATAGCACTACAAGAAAGGTACAGAATACGACTACAGCGTTGCTTTCAAATTTTTCTGACACGGCATACTAAACAGGAAAAAAGTTACTTAGAAATTGGCGGTGGAACCCATTGATTGAAATATCAACTTATAACTGGAAAGGAATAAATTTTAATCCAATGTTCATGTTTTTTAATGTGTAAAAACGATTTTTTGATTATTGATATTGAACGAGAATTTCTTTGTTGTATTCTAAAATTCTTAAAAAATATATATTTTACTGAAAATGCAATGAATACATTTTTTTTATTGAAAAAACTCCCAGTTTGTATCTCCACCAATGTAAATGACGAAAGACCTATTTCTACATTTCTTTCATTACCTCTTTAAGTTAGGCACCATATTCTAGAACCACCCTGCATACTTCTTTTTAAACGTGGTCTTACCTTCTTCAAAGCATAATGCTCCAGCAAAAATTAGGGCTGTAATTTCCCCCAAACTAAAACCGGCAGTAGCAACACAATTTGCTATAGCATTAGGTCTCTCTTCTTTAAGTTTCTCAATTGCTGCTAAAGAACAAACCATCACCGCAGGTTGGCAGTATTTAGTCTGATCTAGCATTTCTTTTGGGCCTTCTGTACATAATTGTAACAAATCGTATCCTAATACATAATTAGAAAGTTCAAACAAATCCTTAGCCATTGGAAATTTTATTAAATTGTTCGCCATTCCTGGATACTGCGATCCTTGACCGGGAAATAATAAGATTGATGATTCCTGTGCGACATGTTTCGAATTCTTAAAAAAATCTCCCTGCTTTCTTAATGTTGCTTTTCCTGCAAAAGGTAGAGTTACCCATTGTTGATTTGGATATTTTGTATAAATATCCTGCAACGACAAAGAATCATCCAAAGCTTTTTTTAAAGGAGTAATGTTACATTTGTTCCTTTCATACAATGTTGCTAAAACATAAAAATGTCGTATAATACTACGCACTTTATCCGTTATGGTATATTTAATAGGTCCGTATTCTTTACACAATTTATACGAAAACTGAAAAATCATTTTAAGTATTTGTTATGAACCTAATTTTAATCCATGCCATGACCATGGAGACGGAGACTGAAGACGGCTACCATAGATTAAACTGCTACTGCTACTACCAGGGGCTTGATTTTTGAAAACAGGAGAATTAGTTCATTAGAGAAAATNAGTAATTCATTATAACCTTTATTTCATAGATGCATAAGGTGTATTAAGCACCTTCCAGTTAAACTCATTCTATAAAGAGTATGGAGATGATTGCTTTTTTTTAATAAAAGTCGTATATTGGTTATAAAAGTTTTAATATGCGCTATACACATTATTCTAGATAAACAGTTTAATAAGCCCAATTCTTTCAGTGTATGTGATCCTATGTGAATTTAGACAATTTTTATTAGTGTAGTGATAATCATATGAAGTTTTCATTACGTTCATGCGTTCTTGAAAAATTTCTTTTTTTAAAACAAATTAGGTCCATATCTCAGAAACGGTACATTTTTTATAAACTTCTTGATTAGTTTTACGTGAAAAATGTTCCCTTAAAGTATGTACACTTGCTCGTCGAACACTCTGTATAATTACATATACTTCAAAACGTATATTGCTGAAGGCATTTTCTAAATTTCCACTAAAATCTTTGTAGAAGTATTATCCCTTCGAATTCTTATTTACATTCGGAAATAGCTAAGACCATGCGATCCCTCGCTACACAGAGATGACGGAGATTACCCACGATATTTACCGTGTATAAATATTAAACACATCTTTGCCGGCGGTACATTACGGCCTCTTACATATCTTGCATCCTCGCGGTGAAGTTTACGTACCAGATTACATATCAATCTCGGAATCACATAAACGGAAAAACCCATAACCCTTAACAGGATTCCAAAAAGACGCCTCGCAACGGATGTAATCTGCGAGAATCAAAGTTGTATGTATTCACCCCCATCGCAGCCCCTATGCAATTTCCGCAGTCCGTCCGTCTACGTAGCAATAAGTCTTCCATGAATAAAGTAGATCGTGAGGGTCTGCAAATGGAGCACTTCTTATTCTTTCCGCAATTTCAATCGACCAAGGGTTAGTGAATCATCCAGATTTTTATTCAATGATCCGTTCTAGTCATTAATATTAATGTTTTTGTTATAGCCGTATATGGGAACAAAACTGATATTATTTGTTAATAATAAGTGGAACGGTTTTGTTAAGAGAGAATAAATTAACATTATAGTGAAGAGAAAGCATGGTATAATGCATGTAATAGACATTAACGATAAATAACTGAATCTAAGAGTAAGTGAATACATTGACGGTCTTGAAAGATGCATACTTCCTGCATTTCCATCAATCTATTCAGATTGGTAGGTATAGAGTGTCTCTAAAAGATCTTTACAAAATTCTAACACGTATTATTTAGTCGATATATAAATCGACTTATAACGAGCGTTCAAATAAAAACGTGGTCAAGTTGGTTCTGAAAATTTGGACGTAGGGCGTAGCGTATAGCAAATGAACTTAAACGTCATCTGTCAAAGCGCTATATCGCCGCTATCAATTTGAATATTTTCGTTTTAAAAAGCGTTTAAAATGGTGTTCTCTCAAGAACAAAAAGTGTTTATCATAGAGTCCTACTTTAGAAATGGACGCAATATTGATGGAATATGGAAGTATTCTATTGAGGAATGTTTCATAGAATTTCAAAATCAATTTCCCGGCGTTGTTGAGTACAAAATTTTTCAAAGTGCAGTTCAGCGTTGTGTTAATGTTTTTCGTGAAACGGGCAGTATAACAAGAAAAGAAAGAAGCGGCCGACCTAAAAAGCGGACTGAAGAATTAAAAGAAAATGTCCAACAAATAATGGAAAATGCGCCAAGAACTTCTGTACGTGTTTTATCACAAATGGTGGGAGTATCAGTCGGTACCTGCCACACAGTGTTAAAAAAAGATTTGCGTTTGTTCTCCTATCGTTTAACTTGTCAGCAAGAACTTCATGAAGTTGATTTTCCGCGACGGGCTGTATTTTGTGAATGGTTTTTAAACAACTACGGTGACCTTCATAATATCATCTTTTTTCTGATGAAGCCTGGTTTCATTTAAGTGGTTACGTAAACTCACAGAATATGAGAATGTGGTCTTCTGAAAAACCAGATAACTTTTTTGTCGAGGGCCCTCTACACGCTCAAAAAATTAGAGTTTGGTGTGCTCTCAATCGAAGGAGGATTTATGGACCTATTTTTTTTAATGGTACTCTTACTGCGCAAAGGTATAGAGAAGAAATTATCGCTCCTTTTGTTAACCAGCTGGAAGAAAACGAAATTACAAACTTTTACTTTCAACAAGATGGCGCAAGGGCACATACGGCAGGCGAGACCATGAATATGTTGAGGGAAGTTTTCCAAAATCGACTAATAAGTCTCAATGCTGAACATGAATTTCCACCGAGGTCATGTGATATTACGCCGTGTGATTTCTTTTTGTGACCTTACCTTAAAAACGCTATTTTTGAACTGCCTATTCCTGATTTAAACTATCTGCAGGCTCGACTTATAGACAAGATTCGTGAAATTAACAATACCCCGAGCATCTTAGAAAATGTCTTTAATTCTTTGAGGAACAGGTGTGAAAAGTGCTTGGAACAAGGAGGGGGACACTTTCAGCAGCTGCTTTAATTTATTGTTATAACAAGGAGGGGGACACTTTCCGCAGCTCCTTTAATTGTTTGTTATTGTTATCACGATTATTCTTTAAAATAAAGTTATATAGTCATTAACGTTATTGAAACTGACAGCTGCTATACAGCTCGTTGAGAAATGAGGTTAAGTTGGTCGCTATAAGCTACTCCCTACGTCCAATGTGTCAGAGCCAACTTCGACCACGTTTTTATTTGAACGCTCGTTATAAACCTTACACTGATAAAAATTGTGGAAATTCACATGGGATTTTTACATATTTTCTATAATTTTTGTACGTAACTGAACATACATTGTACATTTTGTATAATTACACGTTTGAGGGTATATTTTCTTTTCGGGATGTATTCTTAGCTTCTATGTTGTACTTTTAAGCTTTAGAATGTATTATAACCTAATCCATTTTATATTTTTACTGTATTTGATGTAAATATACGAATAAAAGCATGAATTTACATGACCCGATTTGGCTCAACCAATCAGATTGATCATGTGATCACACGGTGTGGTGTCACCGCGCGTATGCTGGTTGTTCAGTAGGCATGTTTAGATTCATTTGTGACGGAATAATAAACACAGTGTTTTCATTATTCAGAAAAAGTTTTCATACAAATGAAAACCACAGTAAAATATTCCCCAGAAAATACATGAAGGATGTTTTAACGAAAATATATCGCATGTGTCGTAGGTAAGTGTAGTTGAAGAAATATAAAACAGGGTGTATAATTAAATATATACTTTGTCCTCTAAATAAGTAGGGAGGTACAATTTATCTTTATTTATTACCAGCTGACCCGACGTTGTACTTTCCATATTTCATAAATTTGTTTGTGATTTTAAGCATTTTTTCCAAATTTTCCGACTTTCGGTTGTATTATCCAGAATTTTTTTTTCCTGAAATTTTTTCCAGGGCCATAACTAACAAGACAAAATAGAATTTCGCATATCCAACGTTCGAATCGTGAGTTATGGTCTTGAGTTCATACAAAAATCCCATAGAAAAAAGCACTTTCAGTTTTTCCCGAATTTTACAATTTTCCGGTCAATTTTTCCAATTTTTCTTTCCCTAAAAACCTTATTATTATTATTATTAGGAACATTTGAAAATTTGCCAAATCGGTAAAGCCGTTCTCAAGTGATGTACTTACCAACGAACAGCATTTATTTTTATTTACTTATATAGAAGATAGAAGATTCAGAATTTATTCTCGTATCTTATTATAAAAAATATGTGTCATTTACTGCAATAATAAATCTTCTTAAATTTATTTAACATTATTTTCCCTTCACTTAAGTATATTATGACCTATTTTGAAAAATATTGAAATATGTATATAAAGAATATAATGTATTCTTTTAAAAAAAATTACAATTACTATGGGTCGGTCGGTGTTAATTTTTTTATTACTTTCAACTATGGTGTGTAATTTAATTTTTCGGAAAGGTCTTTTATTCCTCGGACTGGACTCTAAACGGCAAAATTGGTTAATAATTTATATATGCGGTTAGTCTCGGGCTCCAGTTTCCCTATATTTTACATGGGGGAAACTCCACGTAACCTTTACCCTCGGTTTAGAGTAAAGTGCACAGGTAGCTACAGTGAAGAAAATAAATTCCAGGGATCAATTGTATTTCTTTTAGGAGAAAACGGCAGAGAGTAGTTTTCTCAGTGTAGTTTTATTTTAAATATAAAATTAAACGGGAGTCCTACAAAACGGTATCAGTGTTTTTGCTGGTTCGGAATGTTATCAGTTTACCTCGGCGTTGAAAGAAATACACCTATCAATTTTTACTGGATTTATTCACGAGGAAAAATATTAATACTTTATACAAATGCAAATCGTGTCAATCTTTATTTCTACCCACTACTAAATGACTGGAACTATTTACAAGTTTATTAAACAATAATTATCTACAAAATCGGTGTTAGACACAAAACTTAAAGTTGTAATTCCTGATTTCTACAATTTTTATTTATCACCTTTGAAAAGAGATAAATATTTATGAACGGAATCAAAAATGAAATGTTCATGACTTTACAATAGTAGACGGTTTTAAGTAAAAAGAAAAGTGATTTTAAACGGTCTGATAGAGAACTAAATTATTTGTAGATGTTTTTGTCGGTCCCTGCTGATTCTGTAAATAAAACAAAATTATGCGGAATTATTTCGGAATTATTTAAACTCAGGTCGGCGGTCAAATATCGGTAATATGGCCTAGCAAGTAAATGCAGAATTAGTAAGCGGTAAGCGGTAAGCGGTAGCAATAAACAGTGAAGAAAGCCCAGGCGGTACAAGGCGGAAAAAAACCGAAGTATCTCGCCTTACAATTCGTACTGGCCTCTAAGTTTTATACGTCCTGGTGACCGATGTTGTCCGACTCTCCGTACACAACACTTCCCAGTCTGATGGGTATACACGCCGATCAGGGAGAAACGTACATATACTATATGGAACGACCCGGAGATTGGGTATACACGCCGAACCTCTAGGTGTAAGTTCACATATCCCCTATTACCCAGCGTACCTCCTGGTGCGGGCAACGCTGTAGTAACCACGAAGGGTTCGTCAAGATTGGGTATACACGCCGAATCCAACGATTGCTCTGTCGTGTGGGTTGAGAAAGACGGTGGAATTTGTGTGCGGGTTACCAAGAATATTCTTCTCGGGCCCACAGTAATTCCACACTTAAAGCGTACAAATTTTTTCGGAATTTCACTTACTGAAGCAAAATAAGCCTTTTAGTCATCCCATACATTAATATCCGAGCAATCAACCTCCACTTTCAACAAATGAAAAATATAAAGGAAAGAACAGTTTAAGTTAAGGTAAAATGCTGAACGAAGTAAAAATACAAAGGACTAAAAGAAAAGAAAAAGGACTGCAAGATATATATGAAAAATGAAATCAGAACGTTCATAAAACGAAAAAACAACGGTTTTCCTTAGAGTGTCTGTATACCTTTAATATAGACCAAGAATATCATGATACTTGATCTAAAACTCTGTGGAAAATAGTAGTAATCATTTAGATACATACCAAATAATGTCAGTCTATTCCAGAACAATTCAAATTGCAAATTTATGTAGAAGGATGTCCATTCCATGGATGTAATATTATAAAATTGGAACAAAAGAAGACATTACAATTCAGATCAAGTCAAAATAACAAATTATGCTAATCTTTTGAACAATCCCATTATTTTCGCAGAGATTACCTCTTTCTTTCCACTTCATCTAATCTTACATATGAATCCCCTGCCTTAAGATCCAATGATTGACACGGATAGACCAACGGCAAAAAGAAATAGTAAACAAATTTCCTCAAATTCCACGTTAAAAAGACTGACTGTATACCACAGTTGTTATATAAGTTTTAAAGAGATAAATCAGACTGGATATTAGCTGAGAAAAATACCAGCCGAGAGAAGAATTACAAAACATGTCCTTACGTCTAAATGTAAGAAAGAGGAAGTGGTATGACATAATTTCTAAAGAGATGAGTGGACACTAAAACGTTTGTTTACGGCTTTCAAAAATCCTTAATGAATTAAATCTGTAATAGTTTTGGACCAGAAGATTTTGGTACTTACACGATCTTACTTAACCTTCCAGCACATCCGTTTGAAAATATCCAGTTTAAAACAATTTGAAATTAATGACAGATATAGGTACACCTTATATTTATGCTATTTTGATGTTTGTGCTACACTACATCTACTGACTTTCTGATTATCTATCCAACGCGAAACGTTAACATAATCTTTTAAGATACAAGTGACTGGTTTGTGAGATGTGGCAGATGTTAATAATGGTGTTATTTGGACCATGAAAATTTCTCATCAGTGTCGTATTTTACAGAACTCTTATATACGAGGAAGTAATTAAGAAGACAACAAGTTTACGAGTAAGTAACGTGATATTAAAGCTGGGGTCAAGTCATTACAAAATTCGAATCTTGAAAAAATACGAAGCTTCCCATAGGTTTCGCAATCAGATATCAGTCTGTTTCACACACGGCCTATTCAACCATGTCTAAAAGGTAACGCGAACGCTTAAAAAATCCACTCTAGACTATAATGCCGTATATACATACCGGTCCGTCCTATCGAATGCCAATTATCGGAACATTTTACATAATTATGTTCTAGATTACATTCCAGTTTAAATTCAGTATTTATAAGCGTCTTTAGATGGTGTACCCGTTTTCACCGTCAATTTACCAGTTTGTGTGCAACTATTATTCAACGAAACTACAGAATGGCCGAAGTTCCACTTCTATGTAGCAATTTACCGGAGTGATTACTTATGAGTTAATTAAATTTAATGAAAGCTATACTAGGCGAACCTCTACAGTCGCAGACTTCAATTCACAAGTTTATTGTGTATAATTAATTATTGTTACAAAGTTAGTAGTATTTCACTTGTTTTTCAAAACTTTATGACAAAAATGTGTGGTCTGATATGAAATAATGTGAGGAATCGATTTTTGCGCTGTCAGTATTAATGTAGGTATCTCTAAAAATGTGTATTGAGCTGTAGTCAATTTTTGTTTTTCTTATGGACGCCATATTGAATTTTTGTCTCATTAGAAGAAACGGGAAATTCTTTTTACAACGATGTATAATTTATGGGATTTTCATAAATATATAACCAAGATATTGAATATTGTTATAATTTTAATAAAAAAGTCAAGTAGCCATCTGAAATTTTTCTATAAATTAATTTAATATTTTTTCTTCTCTTTAATACTTTTTTACAGTAACTTTTGTTTACATAACAATAACAAGAGTAACGAACAAAACAACATAGATAAAGCAATAAATTTTCTCTTTCTTCTAATCAGGCACAAATTCAAATGGCGTCCATAACAAATCAAAAGTTAACTACCGCTCAGAAAATTTTTTAGAGATACGTTAACACTGACAGAAAAAATCGATTTCTCACATCATTTAATATCAGACTACACATTTGTCCTAGAATAATGAAAAACAAGTGAAACACGACTAAAAAAAGGAATAGGATAAAATCGGTTTCCTTCGAATACTTTCGGACCTATTCGGAATTTTCTAAATTTAGAAACGAATCCACGATCGGCATAAAATTCTGCACATTTTTGAAAATTTAACCAATTCTACATTCTTAAAATAAAAACGAGACCTATATGGGGCAATTAAAAAGTTGTAATCCTGTATATTTCTTTGCTTATTTTTACCTGAGGAATATTCCCTTTAATCTTCAAATGGGACATTCTGTATAGTGCAAGAATTAAGCATTATTCTTAAAAAGAGAAAGTGTCCAGACGAATCGATTTTTGACTTGAAAAAGACATAATTTAAAGTAAAAATTTCATTCCCAATGTCAGTGTATTGCAAGTGTTACACTCATTTTAGAAGTTTAAAATATCTGACCAGGAGCCTACCCAGATGAACAGAAACTGAAATTTGACGAGGAGTTTTTAATATCTTTCAAAATAAGCTTAAAAGGACTTCATGATTCTTCTCAAGGATGTAATCTCATTTTGTTTATTTATATTTCTTAAAATTTGTTGCAATGTAGATGTTAGTAATATCACAACATATGTAAACCAACAAATTCAGATGAGCAAAACTCGTAAAAAATTTTTATAAATCAGAACAAGAAAAACTAGAGGTGTGAGAGAGGAAATTTTTGGAGGAAAAAGAGCAGAAGAAGGATGGATCAGAAGAACAAACGAGGAAATAAAAAGCTTGTATAGAAGCAAGCATAGTAGGTATAACAAAGGCTCTTGAGATTAAGGTGGTTAGGACATACGAGTATAAAAAGAACGTCAGATATAAAGGCACGAAAACGATATTGACGGAGAATTAGAGATAAGAAGTAGAGGGGATGACCGAAAACAAGATAGAAAATAGAGGCGGAGTAAGACGTACAACCGGAAATTTTCAGGAAGAGAAAGCAAAGATGATAAAGAAATGGAGAAGGATAGCCAACCAAGCCATAAATCTATGAGGTACGCAAAGCTAGATTATACAGGGTGTCCCAGAATAACATGTACAACAGAAGACCACAGATTCGTGGACTCAAAATAGGCAGATTTAGGCTAATTCACCTATATCCAAAATCGCTTCGTTTGGAATGCGTATTAATCGATGTTGATTATTTTTGCTTTCGATCTACACATTTTGGTATTATAAGAGTGTTTTTTAAACTTACAACTCCTACAAAATCGATGTTTCGTGACACTATCCGTTCATAACTTTTTCCTCTTTCTGGCAATAACGACAACTATTTTTTATCTGCTAGGTGATACCATTTGGAAGCTTTTGGGCCTCTTGAAGAATTTTGATTAAATGAGTGGTTTGGGTTCAAAAAAAATATTTTTTAAATGTCTACATTATCTTGCCACCCATATTACAATACTCAAAAAAGTGCTAGGTAGGCACCGATTTTGTAGGTTGACTGTAATTTCAGTTTGATCTTTGTTTCGGATAGCATTATTATTGGCCCTGTTATTCTACCCAATAGAATGAATGGAGAATAGCCAACCCAAGATATTGAAGATCAAACATTTCTGCAAATATATCGCGTTGTATGCATAGGATACCCATAATGTCAACTATGAAAGTTGTAGAAAATTTAATTATCTACAAATTGGTCTCTTGCATTTTTTCCCAAAACATCGACCTTTTCGAGATACACAAAACAGTTTTTCGCGAATATCCTTCCTATGCATAGAACGTCCATGAGTCAACATAAAAGTTGTAGAGAATTTAATTGTCTGCAAGACTGGTAAATTTAGTTTATAAAAAATATTTTAGAAATTACATTCGTTTCACCCTATCACATTAACTTTACGGATTCCATGCATAGAACGCGAAATATTTGCATAAAACTTTGATCTTCAATATCTTAGGTAGCCATGTTGTGATTTTTGTGCTTTTTACGGACTTGGGTTTGGAACAAAGAACGTCTGCGCAAAAAAGGAATTTTGTGTAGGTTTTTCGTCGAATTTCCTTGAGATAAAAGTGAAAATCCTGGTTTACATACAGGGATGGACAGAAGTACGGAATAAAATTCATATCTTTTGATTGAGTTAATTTTTTTTAAACGCCGAAACACGTTAACTGATTTTGATTTTTTACCATCTTTCGGTTATATAATAATAATTAATTTTTCTTCAACCCCCTAACCGCCAGCTACCCCTACTTTTTTTTCAAATGGAATCCAGCCATACCAAATAAACAAGTTTTATTTTTTCAATAGCAAGTTTTTTTTTTTCATTTAGAAATTGAAACAACTAGATAATTTACAAAAATAAACTCAATGTCGCAAATGCTGAAAATGTCCTCCATTCACTATTTGGCATTCTCCAAGACGATAGTAAAAGCTGTCCACAGCATTCTGAATGACTTCAGCTGGTAAATTATGCATCTCCGCCCTAATCTTGTTCTTTAAATTCTCAATATTATCCGGTCTGTCCTGGTAGACTCTTTCTTTCAAATATCCCCAAAGAAAATAATCCAGGGGTGTTAAGTCGGGGGATCTTGGCGGCCATTCAACTGTACCCCGTCTACCAATCCAGCGATTTGGAAACATTTCATCTAAGTATCTTCGAACATCAATACCAAAATGTGGGGGAGCGCCATCTTGTTGGAACCAAATTCTTTCATTCGGTATATCTGGATCAATTTCATGAGGGAAAATCACAGCTAGAGCAGGTATCAGGTCAAATGTTAGGAAATCCAGGTAGCGTGCGGCAGTAAGATTTTCTTCAAAAAAGAATGGGCCCAAGATTCTGTTGTTGATGATACCTGCCCATACATTAACTTTTTGTGGATGCTGCGTATGCGATTCGCATGTCCAGTGTGGATTTTCCTGGGACCAAAAGCGATAGTTGTGCCTGTTAACCACTCCATTTAAATAAAACGTAGCTTCATCCGAAAAAAGTACGTCTCGTTGAAAACCATTATTGTCGTCACACCGTCTCATCATTTCCTCACAAAATTGTAATCGCCTATCATAATCGTCTTCCAAAAGCTCTTGGACAAGACATACCTTATAGGGGTGGTATTTCTCTTGTTTCAGAAACATTCGAATTGCAGTTCGAGAAGCATCGTGATTGCGGGCCAATGAAACAGTTGAAGTATGAGGATTTTCAACAAGTTCTAATGCAATGTCTAATTTCTTTTCTTCATTCAAAGCACGTGCCCGTCCAGTTTTGGGCAAAGTCTGTACTGTACCGTGTTCCTCAAATTTGTGAAATATTTTACTAACTGTCCCTTGCGAGATTTGGTTTTCGGGATATTTCGCATTAAATAAATCGCGCACTTCAGCCTGACTTCTTATTTTGTCTCCACATCCAAGCAATATCAAGATTTCGATGCGTTGCCTTTCCGACAATACCATTGCAATTCAGTAAATAACTTGATTTTGACACAATAGTAACGTTTCGAACTCCAATTTACAACTAAAGCGAAAAATTAACCAGAAAGCCTGGCAAGTAAGTGGTGTCAAAAAAACGCAACATAAAAAATATATCTTTTTTGCGTTAGCAGTGATAGGTACAATTTTAAAATTCTTTATTTTATTCTGTGCAATTTCATGGAGGATAACACTGAAGATAATTAAATTTTATTTCACTTGTTATGTAGGTGCTTTATACAACCCTAAAAACTTTGCTATTGAAAAAATAAAACCTGGTTATTTGGTATGGCTGGATTCGGTTTTCTATAAGCTTTTCAACGAGCCCCCTCATGCCTTATATTTCCATTTGAAAAAAAAAGTAGGGGTAGCTGGGGGTTAGGGGGTTGAAGAAAAATTAATTATTATATAACCGAAAGATGGGAAAAAATCAAAATCAGTGAACGTGTTTCGGCGTTTTAAAAAAAATTAACTCAATCAAAAGGTATGAATTTTATTCCGTATTTCTGGCCATCCCTGTATGCTTCTACTACTACTACTGTATAAAGGCTGATTTAACGCAAAAGATGGTTGAAATGCTCCCTGCTCAATTAATAGAAACAAAGTAAGTCTAGTTTAGGGAACAATTTTTACTCACACTCCTGGCCAAATTTTAAGTGACTTCACAAGTCCAACAATAGTCTTTAATAACTATCATTTCCCAGATCCTAATAAATTTTCCGTCACCTTCCTCCACATTGCGTGTACGTAATAACAGGATAACCTTTCGTGGTCACACCGCGAATGTGACAAACATTTCTGAGACGTTCTGCAGAAAACCAGCGACATACAATAAACAGCCGGCTGGAAGTCAAAGAACTTCTTGGCGTTCGTCACGCACGCATGTAGGTTCGATACTGTTACTGACCCAGTTAACAAGCATTCGGCAACCACACGAAAGACAAATAATATTTTACTGTTAAATTAGTATGCAAACCAATCGTTGCCCTCCGCATTCCGAACATAATGGACAAAATGGTGTTGGTTATGATTATAACAGGCGCTCAACATGGGTAGATAATTGCGACATCGAAGCCCGACACCTATTTGGCAAGTGATAATAATTATAGAAATTTATTATGTTGTTTTATTTTATTTAACAATGTAAATAACCAGTAAAAAGACTGTTATTTAATATAAATATGAAAGTGAAGATAAACTATTTTTTACAATAATCGTTCTCTTTTAATTACATATCGGAAATACCACTTTCGCCTATGTTTCGAAAATCGCCACAGTTTAAAATTTAGGAAAATATGAACTAAAAATTGCGATATTGGAATCGGGCAGCCACAATACAAAACCATACTACCAAGTCAGACTGCAAATCCACCAACAGTTCCAAGCGACTAATCCAAATACGGGCAAAATTCAGAGAAGTCAATTATCTAGGTTAAAGGGCAGACTTCACTATAAAACCTCTGCGGAGAACTGTGATTGAACGTCAATGCTGGTGCCCTGCAATTCAGTAACCAGGATCGGAAATTGCATTGTATAAAACTCTTTAATGACTAAAATATTTTTAATATTCAAATCATTGTTAAAGAATTTCACAAATTTTTGCGAGCACATTGCTCTCGGCCTAAACCTAAATTCCAAAGACCCAACCTCCCAGGCATAGTCCAATCTTTCGCTAAATATCCCATGGGATACAGCAAGCTCCTAAAGCTTTCAAAGCCATTTCTCATGAGGCCTACATGTTCCCACAAGCTTCCAAAATTCAGGTACTCACATGAGACCTTAAAACCGACGATGGGTAATACACAGCCAGAAAAACAATGATATAGATATAAGAGTAGCCATATTTCCAACGCCCCAACACATATTTATTGCAACCAGGCTCATTGTCAGTTGAAAGCCTCCGAATCCGTAGACCAAAATGGCTACATTTCCAGGAACTCACTTCACCTTCGATGGAGGGCAATCGGCCAAAGCGACGTTCACACTCCCAAGTGTTCGTTGAGATTGGTGAGATGAAGACAAATCTCCTTATATTAGAGATATTTCTCGAATTAATAAAAATGGCGAACGACATAGCGCACAATGTGGTGTCCAAATCTAAAAGCGAAAATGGAAAATGACAAGGCGACAATAGAACTGGTTTAGTTAATTCAGATGGGCTGAAATCGTAAAACTCGCATAGCAGGCAGGCAAGCATTCTTTTTAAAAATTGCTACATTCCCTTAAATTTGGATGGGCAGTTTTCGAGAAATTCTGAAGAGGATACCTATTTATGACGAACAATAATTTATGAAAAAAAAAAAAATCTGTCCCGAGTTATTTTTTTAAAATTATTGTGCGTATGTTATTTAATTTAAA
Organism: Anoplophora glabripennis; assembly: GCF_000390285.2. Lineage (NCBI taxonomy): Eukaryota > Metazoa > Arthropoda > Insecta > Coleoptera > Cerambycidae > Anoplophora > Anoplophora glabripennis. Next base: position 161,138 of record NW_019416952.1, on the reverse strand, counting down.
TAAATTTTCGCATTAGAATATAATACATTGTTGAAAATTTAAAACCTTATTTCCAAGGTTTTTACTTTTTTATTAAAAAGTGAACGAGAACCTTTTCTATCACGATACTCACGTAAATTAGGATTCAGGTGAATAATTTTAAAGTTTGTTACAAAATTTTCCGGAAATCTTTCGTATTTTAAGTCCTTTCCAATAAGGTGATTACTAAATCCTGTTTGCTATTTAAGCAGACGTTTTCATGAAGTGGACGCTCACATTAGAGATGAAATTTTTGTATTATGACGTGCCTTAATCAAATAAAGAAATTACCCACCCACTTTCTTCTTCTGATTGTGATATCCTTTCCTTTCTGTTGTCTTAGTAGTTTTTGCTAAGGCAGTTGACCCTGAAGAATTGGGCAACTTCATAATCCTCCAACAACGTATCATAATCAGCCTGGACTGGGCGCTGATTGGAATTTTTTGCTCGGTCGGCCTCTTTCCATTGCGGCTCCCTCTAGCGCTATAGTAGGACATGTTCTTTTTGTATGTTATTTGTAGTGAAAACCTCCCGATAGAATTTTGCACTCACGTTTTCTTCACATTGTTTTATTTTAGGATGGGACCAGGCCACTTTTGATCCTAAGCAATTTGGTCTCCAGACTAATAATAATCTAACAATAAGTCTTAGCCTGAGCTGAACAATTTTGTAATTGATTATGAATATGTTATTTGACATAGTTGATCAATAATATATGGTTTTAGACAGCGCAGTTAAACGTATACAGTGTGATTCAGAACTTATTCAAAAAAAAATTGGGAATAGATGCGGCATGAGAAATGGAGTCAATATCGTAAAAATTTTTTGTAAAATCCTTATAGTTTCCGAGAAAAAAATTATTGAAGTTATAGTACATTCAACGACTACATAGCTGGACAACTGTAGTGTCTAGCGTCATTTGCAATGCGCGTGGAGAGCCACGTGACCTCAGCGACTCCGAATACTGAAATCATATTTTGCAATCGTCGTTGCAACAGTATTTACCTGTTATGTGTTGTGTTTACAATATTTTTTTGTAGTTAGTGTCAAAATTGGGTAGTTAGTGTCAAAAATGGTTTGCGTGTATATAGCAACTCGGAGTTGATGGATATCGTTTTAATTCATGGTGAAGCATTTGTGTTATGGTGAAGCAGACAACATTTGTGTTAGTTCGTAGAAACTGAGTAAGACGGACCCAAATGTGTTAACACGTTGGTGGATTTTGAACACAATTGTAGTAAAATCGGGTATGTCAAATGATTTTATTATTTAAAAACACAAATTAATTGTATTAATTAATAAAGGCAAAAGCAGTTGAATTTGCCGATATAAAATAGGTGCGATAAAATTCTATTTACATATTTCTTTCCTTGCGAAAGTTCTTGTCCGTTTTTATCACAACGCCATGCCGGTCGCATTGTGCGAGGTCAGGTTTTACAGTGGACCAGTTTCCAGTGCCGTGCAGAAGTGTATTTTTATATCATTTTCGAACTGCCCTTTTTGATTTTTTCTTTACAAAATTCTATTTGTAATGGTCTCCTGTACATCCAGAATTTTTTTTTGGATAAGTTCCGAATCACCCTGTATAATAGAATCCTGAGATCGTACTTCATATTGGCCAGGAACGTTGCTCTCGCTACCTATCACGAGAAAACTAGAGTTGACTTTCGAACCCGCTATGGGATGGCTCTTCTATTATCTTATAGGTACCTTAAATTTATATACAACAGCTTTGTTTCGTGTTTTAACCGCAATTTCGTGGCATTCCTAATGTTTATTGGAAAAATTCGAAAATGCGTCACGAAGGCCTTCGGCAGTCGCTCTGCCAATAATATCAAGCTCTCCGGATGTCGTGTGCTTTGGCTGTTTTGGCGGTTGATTCAAAACATGGGCGATTTTCACAAGACAGTATAAGCAAAATAAAGTGGAGATTATAGTAGTTGTAAATTTAAATTATGCTGAATAAAGCGAAAATGCAATAAACAAGAATAAATATTGTATTAAAAAGTAAAAAACGCTAGGAATTTACGACAAAGATTCCACTATTTAATTACATACTTATGCCCAAATTAATAGCTGAACAATTGATGTGTATTATTTATTTACACATAAATTATGTTCACGGTTCTGACAGTATTACATAGTACAATCTTTTATTTCACTGACCGCTTATTTACTACTAAAGACAGGTGTGAAATAAACGATAACAGTAACATAACATTGCCATTATACCGTATTAATTTGATATCTTGTGCTTGAAATTAAGTAACATTTCTGTCATTAAGACATTGCATATTATACCGTAAAACCGTAATATTCACAGCAAACGAATTTGTCATAAACTAGATGTGAAATTAAAATAATGTTTCTATGAACAAACTCTTTGAAAAAAAATATTAGTAACTATCTAGAGAACATCGAATTTTCTGATTTGAAACAACAATATACCTAGATATATTTTTCAAAAGTCTTAAATTTTGAAAAGATGATTTAATTTGACCATGTTTTGTCAGCTTATAGCCGCCATATTGTGCATCCATTTTCTTTTTTCCAAAAACAGCGAGTGGCATTCGAAAGTAGGCATTTCAACGAAAATGTTGGCACCTTTTTTTGGATGTAATAAATTTTGGGCAGAGATGAAATTTTGGGCAGAGATGTAGACCGATTGACGTGGACATAATAATTTATAAATGAAGAAATTGACTCATTACCTAAACCGAATGGTTTGTTTGTGTAGAACCGAATAAGACTATCAGTATCTTGTAGGTATGTTATTTTCTAAAAATACCGTACAGGAAAAGATTATTCATTAAAATAAAAAAATGCATAAAACTAATTACACCATAACCAGTAAACAAACACCTAACTTTAGAAAAAAATAAAAAAATATGAAGTCCCTAGTTCTTTTATGTTGTGATACTTACTTTAATTACCAGTAGAGCGCAATTGTACAATCTTGAAAATGAGTTTTTTCGCAGAGGTAATTCAGTTTTTTGATATTATGTAGACCTAGTATTAAACTAATTAACTTAATTAAGATCAGTTTTGGGTTTATTGTATCCATAAAATACCCTGGGGTACAACTATATATAATAATGTGTAATGTATAATAATGTGTAATTCGTTGTACCTAATATGTAATATCAAAAATCCTTATTTACCATACCAAAAATGTTTGAGTAGTCCAAAAAACACTCATTTTATATTCAGCTTGCCTACTTATTATATTGGAGAATAACTCATTAATAAGTGTCTTCTGTACACTAATATCTTTTCGAAAGCCGAATTAATTGTTACTTATCCAATTATTTATTTTACTTAGAAACATTTTTCAATAAATTTTAGAAAAACTTCATAACAAATTGATTTTTAAGTTACTTATTCGTTTTCTTAACAAGATATAGAGTGACTTATTACATATTTTATCATTATTTTTTAAGAAATTAGATCAACTTAATTTTTGTTTAATACTTCGTGCCGTTTTTGCTATGATATTCATAAAAAAATGGAAGAATACTTAACTTTGCTTTTGTCATCATTTATTAAATTAGCATGCTTATCAATAATATTGGGACGTTCCTTATAACTTCTTTTTATGGAATCGTCATTTATAACTTTCCATACTTGCTTAAAGTTTTTATCTGTACCTGCTAATTTATTTATATAATATTCATTCTTAATAATATTAATCAAGCTAATTAAAGGGTGCATTCTTTATAAAATAGTTCTTTAACCCTTTTTAAAAGAATCGCCATAAATTATTGATTTAATGCCCTTTGTCCTTTACAGTTTTATTTTACCCAATTTATTATTTTTATTTCTTTACATTTTGTACGATCTTTTATATGGTACTGCAACTGAAACAGGGAGGGAAACTAATTTTAGCGCTAATGTATTTCCTCCGTAGAATGATTAAATTTTGATTATGGACATTCTTCTCGTACACTGCTTAATTTTCGAGATATCTGAAAGTTTCAGGTTAAAAAAATCATATATTTGTGATATAAGTATGATAAAGAAACAAATTGTTCAATTGTACAATAAATAATAAACAGGAACATTGTTTTTAATTGTGATGAGTAGGTATCATCAATGCACATTATTATAATATTTTTTTAGCACTAATTTCTAGGTCTTGTGTAACAAAGCAGGAACTCCATACAACAAACACGCCAATAATCTGTATAAACGACGATTTAATTGGCAAAGAAACACGTATCCAGTCTATAAGAATAAAAAGACTTCCTCTCCTGTTGCAGAATTTAGTGCATGGACAAAATTGCATTAAAAAAAAGATGTAAACCGAGATGCTTACTGTTATGAATAACACGTATCCACTCAAAAGAGAATAAGAATACTTCCTCTCCTGTTACAGAATATTAGTGACTGAACAACTATGCGATTAAAAAAGATGTAGAGCGAGATGCAAACTGTTATGAATAACTGCATATGTATTTTTCCAATGCGACTTCTTAGGGGAAAAATGTAAAAAAAAAGTATTTTAAAACTGTACACGTTCTTAAATATCCAGTTCAAATACCACGTTTACTAGTGTGAATATTACATGAGGCAACTGTATAGCTGATGTAAAATATTTTATGGTGATTTATGAATCCTTTCCTTATAAACTATCAGTAGTTTTATGGGCACAGATCAAAGAAATGTTCTCGGAATATTTTTCCATTCTTTTCCTGAATTACAAAAAATGTAACAATAGTTTTCTTATATGACTGACTGTGAAAATGATTTGTCATAACATTCTACCCCAAACAAAATTGTTTTCTTATGATTTCAAAACTGTATTTAGAGAAAGATATTTTTTAAACATTAAATGATAAAGGCGTTACTAAAAATTGGTGTGTAAAATTACATATATTCTTTGTCCTCTAAATAAGCAGGGAGGTTCATTTACAGAAATTGCTATATACATATTTTTAATTATTACTGACTTCGTTAATTTAAACCTGCTTTACCAAGTTTTTCATTGTACTATTATTTTAAGAAAGTTGTTTAATTAATTGGTTTAAATAATATGCTGTACTGTTTATCCTTAGGTATAATAATAAATTTATCCCGAGAATATGTGTCATTTCACACAATTAATCATAAGCTTCTTTGTTCTAAACTTAAGTACTATGGGTTTGATGAACCGACTTTAGATCTTATTAATTCTTATTTACATGGAAGATCTCAATAGGTATGTGTTAATAACATTTTATCTAATAGTTTAGAAATACTTTCTGGTGTACCCCAGGGGTCAATTTTGGGTCCCTTACTTTTTATAATTTACACTGCTTCCATTTTAGAATCACTTCAACAATGTAAAGTACAAGCATATGCTGATGATACTCAATTATATTATCATTTTGATATTAATGATCTGGATCAAGCATGCAATATTGTCAGCTCTGAGTTACAAACTGTAAGGCAATTATCTGATGAACATAATTTAAAATTAAATTCTAGCAAATCAAAAATCATTTTTTTTGGTACTAAGAAAAAAGTACAAATATTAAAACTCAACTTTAATATTATAATTGATGGTATTCCAATTCCTATTACTGACAGTGTAAAAAATCTGGGAGTGACTCTTGACAGTAACTTACGATTCAATCACCACGTCAAAACATTACTCCAAAAATCTTATTCTTCGCTTAGATTAATTTATAGTAGTCGTCATATCCTGAATAAAAAACTTAAAATTATGTTATGTGAGTCACTTGTTCTCTCCTATTTTAATTACTGTGATTATGTCTATGGTCCATGCCTTAGTGTACAAGAAAAAAATAGAATTCAAAAAGTTCAAAATTCATGTTGTCGACTTGTACATGGATTAAGAAAATTTGATCATATTTCTCACAAAATTGTAGAGATCAAGTGGCTCAACATGGAGAATCGTCGACGTCACCATCTTGGAAATCTTGTGCATAAAATTTTAACCATTCCTTCTTATTATTCATTAAAAACTAAATTTGTTAAGCGTTCTAATGTTCATTCGAGGAATATCCGATTTAAAAATACCTTTACAATGCCACATCATCGTAGCGCCCTATTTAAAAGATGTTTTTCTTATAATTCTATCACTTTATACAATTCTCTTCCTGATAATTTTAAAATCTTTAATATTAACAAATTCAAGTATAAATTTAAATTATATCTATTGAGTGGACAGCTGATTTTATAGTTTATAGTTGAGGATTTTTATTTTAAACTTTTGATTATTGTTAGGTAACTGTATTTTATTTTAATTGTGTTATGGATTTTTTTCTAAGCGATTGTCTGTTGTTTTTTTTATGTATTTGAAGTTACATGCTATCGCATACACATGGTTGAGTGTGAATAGCTTTTGCTAGACTTCGCCATGAGTTTGCGAATTTTTCCCTGTATTTTTTCTATTTCTTCATTTTATATTTGCATTATCTGCTTCTAATAAAGACGATTTATTATTATATTATTATTATTATTATTATTATTATTTACTGCATTAATAAATCTTCTTAAATTTATTTAATGTTATTTCCCTTTCACTTAAGAATATCGTAACCGATCTTGGAAAAATATTTAAGGATGTAAAAAAATATATTCTCTCTAAAATTATTACAAAAAAATTATCTCGATTTTTTTCTTAAAAATACCGTGTACTTTTCCTGTTTCTTAGTAAAATCATGCTTTAGATGTCGTAAATATTCCTACGTATATTCATAATGTAAATTTACATTTTAGGTGAATTACACAAAGAGTGTAAAATTACATATACTTTACTTGAAAAATTTATAAGAGTGTAGGCATGTATAAATCCTTGATTATTCCAAATGTCAAAAACGATTTAATTTATCGCTTCTCTAGGTTGATACTAATTATTATCTATGTTTTTAACATTATGTACTGGCTGTGTCAAATTAAAAAATAGGAAAATCCGAGAAAAAGATAAATAATATCTAAGTATACAATAAACGTATCGCAAGCATCGTATTATCTTAATCGTGGCAGCAATATTAGTCACTGGCCTATTTTAAAATTTCTAAAATTGGGTAATTCTAAGAAAAACCTGTAATATAATTTTCCAGACTGTTTTAAACGGAACTGGTTAACAATACGTTTGAGTTAGGTTTAGCATTGCGATAATTTTATTTTGGTATAGTAAATATTTTGTTTTAAATATAATATGCACACTAAGGATTGTTGATATAATTATTTAAAAACTATTCATAATCGTTGCACCTATTTATTACCATTGTAATAACATTAATATTGATTACACAAGGTCAACGGAACTTTATATCATGTCAAAAAAGGAAAAGTCAACAACATTACGTGTTTTAAAGGACAGTAGCATTCTGTAAGTATATGAAGAAAAGTCATATGAAAATAAGAAGAAAATTGTATAACAATTTAAATTATTTGTGAACCACTGAAAATATGAAACAGTCTAGCTTCCGTTTAGGAACCAGATAAATACAAAAATGTATAATCTCAAAACTGATTAAAAACGAAACGTCGTTTTTAGATTTGAAACTAAAAACAGATCGATTTTCGAAACGTTAACTTTTTGACGTTTTAAACATATACCTACATAGAATACAACAGATTAAAAATAGTGATAGGTTATATTTTTCATTTGCCTGATTCTTCCAATGTAAAATTTTTGGTTAGGGAAAAGTTATTTCATAAAAGCAACCCTTAACTGATCCTTTTATCGCAAATGTTTGTTTAATTTTCTCACAAATTACAAAATATTCAAATACTTCACATTTAGTAATGTCCGAGTTAATATTAAACTATCCTTAAGATTACAACTGATCTTTATGGGATGATCAAATATTCAAATAATGTATCTAATATACAGGGTGGTTCAGTCATAATGTCATTAATTTTAAGGGATAAATAATACGCGATTAAAAAAAGGTTTATCAAGAGTGAATATTGACCTACCCTAATATTCGGGCATTAACCTAGCTTTTAATGTGTTTTTAATAGTGAACAACAGCGAATAAAATGAGTTTTTAGTATTATGTCTAAATAAATTATTCAGTTTGTAGTATATATACCTTATTGTGTGACTTATTGCATTTCTAAGAATAGTATGGTACCTACCTATTTAAAATGATAGTACAGCTAAAAAAAAAACACTCACTCATTCGTCCATAGCACTTTGTTAATAAAGTTAGGATCCGCTGCATTTTGATTTTGAAACCAATTGCAAAATTCAAGACGACTAGTGAAATCAGCTGTTTCGCTTCAACGTTCGAACGCTCTATAATTCGCCGGCGTGTTTCCTGTTGCGAATGAGGGTGCCGTAATTTACTTATTTTTTAAAAGGTTGCATACATTTTTTTTTCGATTTTCTGTTTATTATGCCTTCCGAAAACTAGGTTAAAATCAATAACATTATGATTGAATATATTTTTTGATTTGAAAGACCTATAAGTGACACTGAGTTGGTCCCTCGCTATGTACGCCATGACCTAAATAATTTACTTCTCCAGATTAATAATTATGCAACAACATACAACATACATTCAAATTATTTCTCTACAATTCCTAAATAAATTCATCATTTAATTTAATACGTTATTCGATAAAATTTTCACTGTAACATCACCACATGTGTTTAGAACAAGTCGCTAAAATGAAAGGAAAGCCTCAGTAAAAATGCGTTTCCTTTGCGAAATCCTTAATGTATTCCCTTGGTTTCTTTTCTGCCTTAAAAAGCAATCCGATGTATGGCATGTAAATACACTCTCATACATACAGTATCAAGTAACGAAAAATAAGGCCTGCATGCGTCATATCCTCACTCCTTGAATAAGGTATTGAATACCCGATTAACACGGAATACGTTTCAATGAACATATTTTTGTTTGCAGCAATACATAACTACCACTTTAAATAAAGTTTTAGTAGATATAAGTATCTACAATTAATTGCCCAACATTATCTATACATTTTTAGCTAGAACTCTTGATTTTTTAAGTTACTTTAAAGTGTCAGGTAAATTTATTATTTTTGTATTAGAATATGTACTTGTACTAAAATTTATTAAATTAATTTATCTCACTAATACGAGCAACTCTTTCTATTGTGTCCATACATTATCTGACGAAAGATATTCCAAAATGGTAGTAGAATATTCTTTATAAGTTTGGGTTTTAAATATAAAATAATGTGATCGATAGTTGAATAGCTAGTTAGTTAAATTAACTGTATTTCTACAAGGAAATTAACACTTGTAATACTATTGAGGGTGAAAGCATGAAATTATTTGTATAAAAGAGTGAATGCAGAATTATATAATTAAAATATTCAAGATATGCAAGTATACAAGTTGTTTATGAAATAAGCGCGTTATTTGAAAAGCAAGAAAATAAGCAATGTTTATTAAGCAATTAATAGTCTAAATGCTTCTGTTTTTTCGAGAAAGTTAATTAAGAAAATTAATCATAAATGTAAACCGACCCTGTGCATCTTGTGCATGTGCGATTTTCTGAAAATTCTTTATTTTTCGTCTAAAATGTTAGAAGGAAAAGTTTTGTCTAAAATATTTAATAAGTAATTCTCCATTTTACTAATATGTAGTTCCAAAAAAGCATCGATCTTAAACAATTTTATAAATAACGCTTATAAGAAACGGCAGTCTTTAGGTCATGCAAAAGTAAGTAAAGAAAACAATTTGTAAACGAAACACCTAATAATACACATTTAATGATGAAGGTAATCCTTAATGTATTAATTCCGAAAATAACTTCTTTAAGTGGAATGACTAATGGTACATATTTTCTAATTTTAGGTTTTAACTATTTTTGGCAATGCGAGTACCTGCAGAAGAGATGAATTTCATAAAATAAACGCTGGTGGAAGATTTTTGAAGTCTTGAAGAAATATGGTTGAAATTTATATAAAATACACCACTCTGAGATCAAAACACACAAAACACATTATCAACTATTTGACAGTTATCGTAATAGAAAGTTAAGCCAATACTTTAGGGAATATTGCGAATATGTTCCGTGTGCCTAATCCACAGGAGTAAACAGATCATAGATTTAGATCTCGTTTTGGATATTCCTCCGCAACTATGCTTGCAGATGCCTGAGGTTGTTTAAAATTGAAAATGCATGGTGTTGATTGCAAAGTAGATGTACACATTGGGAAAATTGACAAGAATAATGAATAAAATCCTGATCTTACCGATATACCTTTTTACTAAAATCGTGCATTAAAGCTTGATACTTTTATTGCCCTTATAAAAGGCATATTTTTTCTAGTTTTGACACGATAAAATATTGCTAAAAATGAAATAAATAAATAATGTATGAATAAAATGAATAGCTAACATGTCGAACGGCTTAGAGGCGTAGAGTTTTAAGTCTTAAATATTCAATTCGATTCAATTTAACTACAGTTTCCTACAGTATAGAATAAATTATCGTGCCGTATCGTACTGTGAGGACAAGGGGTTAATTATTTTATTATTATTTCCGTTCTGTTACTCGCCGTAAATTAGCAATATATCAACATTTTCTGAATGAGAAAACATTTTGTAAGCACAAAAGTTATAAGTTTGACGTTCGTATTGAGTAATGACAAGTGTTTTGTGACATTTATGCATTTTAATCAACGAACATTCAATTATTTTCCAACGACTACTTGATCTTTTCACCGCCAATGTGATTTTTAGGTGGTATTTCTTTTCAGACCCTTTAGGACGATATTGCTTATAACTTTTAAACAGGAAGTAATACAGAAAAATTTCTCTAATAAAATTTTATTAGAAAAACGAAAGCTTTTTAACAGGAAATTTGGGTATGTTTCTGGAAAAAAATATAATTGATGACGTTTCTGTCAAATCCCAAAGATAATACATACTTCGATTGAAAATGGAGCTTACCTCATCCCATTTAACACCACGTTATTTAAATTTTTTGTATCCTCACAGTAGGCCCATACTATCGAGATTGTGACACCCTGTATTTTAAAAATATGAACATTTGATTTTTTTTTAATTAAGTGTCCCGATACAGAAACAAACGGCGACAGTCAGACTATGTTTTCGTAAATTCTAGTTAGGTCGATAATCCCACTGTTGATTAAGAACAATAGTGAGAGTTTAGATTTATTTTACAGGCATCCGGAAACTTTTTAAGAAGCGATAAAAACTGAGAAAAAATTCAAATCACTTCACATCTCAAGATATAGTTTATTTATAGTCATCTAACGCATAAATAATCAATGGACTACTTTATTTATGATTCAATTATCAATCCTATAACATACTTCCGATTCGTTTTAAAAAAGATACCAAGAAATAATGTAGGAAATGATGTCGCTTACGATACTGAGAAATTCGGATACAAAGGGCACCATTCTTATCAGATGGCTGTATTTAATTTACGAGCAGTTATTTCTTATTAGGAAATATCTCGACGCATGTTTTACGCACCATAAACACGCTGCGACATTTGTTAAGTAATGCGACTGTCTCTAAAAGTGCCCATAAATCTTATACGGGGTCGTTGAATTTAAAATTCGAAAAAATCGTCATTGTTCGTTAGAAATAAAGCACCTCATATATAAGGTACTAAGAAAATGGAAAGTACAGTGCAAATATTCTTAACATTGTAAGATCCTTTAATTTATTTATGAATTTATGAACGACTATTTCCTTAAACTTTTAAAATGTTCCTTAATCAAAATTAACAAAATAAGTTCAAATAAACTGCTTCTACTATTATTATACGAGTTAAATATCTCAAATAGTTGTTTTGAGTGTTAAAGATTTATTTGTCTCTGAAGATGAGCACCACAGTATTTTTGATTGGGTCTTATTCTTGGGTTTAATTCATGTGATAAATTTCTAAGTAAATCTTACATTTTTAACAACAATTTTTTAAAATTATTACTAGTATTTCACTCTACACAGTTTAAACTCACATTTTCTAAAACACAAAAAAATTCGACATTTTTTTATGAAGTGGTTTTGAAGATTTTTACTCTATTATGAAGGTATTAAAAAAGTATTAGGCTACTTCAAATGAATTCAGAATTTTGTTTAATAAAAATATTCCATCAAATCAATCAAACAGTACAGTTTTCTTTGATATAAAAAATGTAAGTATGCAAAACATAGCAAACTCACATATTGCGGGAAAGAAATGCTCTATGGGCTACAGGACAGGCCCCAAGTAGGATTGAATTATACCTAGTAAATAGTTAATAATTAATAATTATCCAGAATAAAAATCAAATATGATATGTCTAAATTATTATTAATATGAAAAAACACATGCATAACTTAGTGAAATTGTAAAATAACGTAAGAAATGTATTGTAATTTTGTTATATTAACATTACCCTCAACAAAAACCAACACGCAAAAGTAGTTGCTATAGAAAGATTTTACCATTTTCACATAATAATATAGTATTGGTCCAGTCAAATTAGAGTTTGAACGTGAAAAAAATAAAAGTAGACATTTTATTGCACTTTATAACTGGGAAGGGTATGTAGAATGATAATATCAAAACAAGTTCTAATTCTAATTGATTCAAAGAAACGTATCGAAAAAGAAAAAAATCAAAAAGTTGACATTAAATAGCCCTTTACAACTAACAAAGTAGAACGTGCAAAACAGCGTTATAAACAAATTGTCCCAGGATCAGGCAAAAGCCGCTCGGAAATTCGCTCTTTTTACATTAAAAAGAGCTTATTTTTAAAAATTAAAAAAAGAAAAATCACCTACGCCTCTTTGTTCTACGCCTTTTTGACCGTTTCAAATTCGGTTAAAAAATCTCGCGGGCAACTGAGGGCAGCATCCACGCGCGTGCGCGGGCCCGGCGCTCCTTCTTCTGCGTGCAGACCGTTCATTAACGTTAACTTTTATTACTTCTAGCGCATTTATTACATGAACTATCTATGATAAAACTGTTTGGAAATAAAAGTTTAACCCTTTCTTTAATTGTCTCTACAATCGTGGTCCGATACGTCCAATAGTTAATTAACAATTAATTTTATAAAAAAAGTTATCTTGGGAACAAAGAGGCGTAGGCGTTTTATCTTTTTTTAAATTACCGTAAAGTTGGCCGATCAAATCGAAAATTGACAATCTGTCATAACTTTTAGTTCTCAATAACTTTCTTAAGTAAATATTTTTGATATTTTTAAAAACAAAGGTATTTTACTCTTGACAATTTTTGAAAATTCATAGTAAAAACACCCTGTACATTAATTCATTAGACTAACTTTTTCAACTTCCTAGTTGATAGCCAAGCAGAGATGATGTCCAGAAGCTCAAACAACTCGAAAAATTTTTGTCATTTACACCCACGTGCACTCAATCCGTGGACACACTGTATAAGTAAAATGTGGAAATAATAAGATCTNAGACTCTCCATGAGAGAAGAATCGTTTCTGAAGTACAAAGCTTTTTTATTTCTTCAAAATAATCTGAAATTTCATGTATTTAACGTAGCACATACATTTATATTTTAGCATTGAAAGATGTAACAGCTCACCATATAGCCGAATTCATTTTCCAAACCTGTGAATTTTTCCTTTCTTTCTGAAACAATTATATAGGCAGTTAAATATGTATCTGACTAAAATTATCTCTTGATACTTATGGGATATACCTTGGATATAAAAATAAATAATTTTACCAGGTGTTAGTAGCCAGTGCCTTCCGGTCAATTAAAAATGGATTCACACAACGTAGGTAGTCCTTATGACGATCACATATTTTTGGCCATAACTACGTTTACTTATTTTTTGTCGAACCAAGGGTTGTTATACTACAATATTAACATTACCCTCAACAAAAACCAACACGCAAAAGTAGTTGCTATAGAAAAATTTTACCATTTGCACATAATAATTTAGTATTGGTCCTGTCAAATTAGAGTTTGAACGCGAAAAAAATTAAAGTAGACATTTTATTGCACTTTATGACTGGGAAGGGTATGTAGAATGATAATATCAAAAAATTAATCTAATTGATTCAAAGAAACGTATCGAAAAAGAAAAAAATCAAAAAGTTGATATTAAATAGCCCTTTACAACTAACAAAGTAGAACGTGCAAAACAGCGTTATAAACAAATTGTCCCAGGATCATGCAAAGGCCGCTCGGGAATTCGCTCTTTTTACATTACAAAGCTTATTTTTAAAAAATAAAAAAAGAAAAATCACCTACGCCTTTGTTCTACGCCTTTTTGACCGTTTCAAATTCGGTTAAAATATCTCGCAGGCAATCGAGGGCGGCATTCACACGCGTGCGCGGTCCCGGCGCTCCTTCTTCTGCGTGCAGACGGTTCTTTAACGTTAACTTTTACTACTTCTAGCGCATTTATTACATGAACTATCAATGATAAAACTTTTTGGAAATAAAAGTTTAACCCATTCTTTAATTGTCTCTAAAATCGTGGTCCGATACGTCCAATAGTTAATTAACAATTAATATTATAAAAAAAGTTATCTTGGGAACAAAGAGGTGTAGGCGTTTAATCTTTTTTTTTTAATTATCGTAAAGTTGGCCAATCAAATCGAAAATTGACAATCTGTCATAACTTTTAGTTCTCAATAACTTTCTTAAGTAAATATTTTTTATATTTAAAAACAAAGGTACTTTACTCTTGACAATTTTTTAAAATTCATCGTAAGAATACCCTGTACATTAATTCATTAGACTAACTTTTTCAACTTCCTAGTTTAAGGCCAAGCAGAGATGACGCCCAGAAGCTCAAATTTCAACTCGAAAATGTTTGTTATTTACACCCACGTGCACTCAATCCGTGGACACACTGTATAAGTAAAATGTGGAAATAATAAGATCTTTCTTAGTAGCTACGTCTACGAGTTGATCTTTGTAAAGGTTAACAAAATTTGATGATGGCAATTCTTAGTGATTTTAAGAAAAAAATTCTTGAAAACAACGCACATGTTGTTAAACACTCCAATTTGAAAAATATTACACGTATACTACAAAATAATGGAATCACATGTTTCAGAGGACTGTGCATGTACTATAACAAACCAATACCTGAACAAATTAATTATATTTTTTATAATAAACTTAAAAAGTAGGAGTACCGTGTTTGGTCCAAAAATATATCCCAAAGTTTCCTTACAATCGTCCGAGCACAAACGAAATTGAAAGGCGAAAAACTGAAATTTAATTCTTATCCTTGTTCTTATTTCCTTTATTCTTTAGAAAACATATAAAGTCCCGTTTTTCTCCATTGTGTCTTTCTCTATAAAAGGAAACGCACAAATCCAAACACTGCTCCTCAGCAATTACTAAATGCTTAAATATGCCAAATAAAAATTCCTAAATCTTAGCCTCACCAATATTAATGATTCGTTTACAATGAACAATGACAAACCGTTACGTCTACGTAGGAGATACTGCTATCTATGATTGGCTAAATAAAATCACGTCATTATCACTTAAAACCTTACAACTTTTGTTCTAAAAGTTTTTCAATTTAAGGTCATCGTGCAAAGTTATTTGGAGTGATCTAGTAAAATGGGACACTCTGTATATCATCCAATTTGCTTTGAAATTTTGTTGATACATTATATTTAAATTCGATCACATATTGCATTTATCCATCTCGATAAATGAAATATGAAATATATATTCGTATTTACTGTTATATTAATGCTAAAAACATTTAAAAAAAAATGATTTATTTGAATTGCTGGTGAAGCTCTATACAAGTCAATACCATTGAAAAAATATATAAAAAAATATAAATTCATGAATTCATATTTATCCCTGCCCACACGGACGAAATTTGAAAACGTAACTGAATAATTTGATATTAATATTTCATTAAGCAAATTAACTTTTGCCAGTAAAGTACAACAATCAAATCATTAATCAAAAGCGGTTTCCGGGAAAAATAACTTCCTAGAAGTACGAGAAAAAGCAAACTACGAAACAAAATGGAAATGGATGGAATAAATTTCGTGAGAGTCCCGTGAGGGTTCCAAGAAATGGACGGCTAATTTTCAAGGCAAATATGAATGTTAAAGAATCACAAAATGTTAGGGGCGGTTTAAGAATACTGAATTAGTATTCGCGAAAGGTGGAAGATAAGTACCCGCAACATTTTTATTACTTGTTTTGTTATTCTTTGTTTCTTATATTTTCATTGAAATGTCGATTTAAATCTACTTCAGTTTCTACATGGTATTTAAAAAACATGTGCCGTCGCTAGTGGGAAGACTCTCCATGAGAGAAGAATCGTTTCTGAAGTACAAAGTTTTTTTATTTCTTCAAAATAATCTGAAAATTCATGTATTTAACGTAGCACATACATTTATATTTTAGCATTGAAAGATGTAACAGCTTCACCATATAGTAGAATTAATTTTCCAAATCTGTGAATTTTTCCTTTCTTTCTGAAACAATTATGTAGGCAGTTAAATGCGTATCTGACTAAAATTATCTCTTGATACTTATGGGATATACCTTGGATATAAAAATAAATAATTTTTATAGAAAACGACAAAGGGATAACGAGAGTGAAAATTCACGAAAAGAAGTAATTTTAATAAAAAATTTGTTGATTCATAAAGTATAGGCTTTAGGTATGGAATAACATATTTTCATTATTTTTAAAATATTATTCAACAATGAAAGCGCGTTATTCTTTCGAGTAGCGCTCTATTTTTAATTACCCTGAAATGTCAGCTGTCATGCTGTTTTTTTTTTTTTCACTAGCAACATTATACCGCACAAATGGCACAAAATTCAAATCCTGCGTGATTTTTTGGGCACCCGATTGATATTTTAAAGATATTTCAAAGACAACTCACCGAGTACACCCCTAATCAAATACATTATATTTTAAGGACTGATGTAGATGTTACATCATTCATTGAAAAATTTTCACCTTATGTACAGGGTGTTTCAAATGGGTCGCGATAACATTGCTCCTTCGGAAACCGTCAGAAATACAGAAATGTTTTGAATTAGGTTATAGCTTGAAACATTTTCGATAGTTTAGGATTTTTTTGTAAAGCAATATTTTCGGATGCCTATTTTATCATCTTCCAGGAAACACAACTTAATTCTCTTGGCTGAATATACAGTAAGACAGGTTGACTTCTCTGTATTTAAATAAACCGAAAGAAACCTAGGCAACTTGTCAAAAATTACTTTTATCAATGACGCACCGTTCGCTAGGGAGTTGGCAATATTCGCAGCTCTCACATTTAAGCAGATGAAAACCTAGAAGTACTATTACACAACCCAAAATCAGTCTAGGATAAAATAAATATTTGAGATACAATAGTTGGAAATAGATTTCTTGGTAAATTTGTATATCCAGATTATTTAAACGGTAAAACTCCTAACATCACCAATGTTTCGGTCAACAATTTAAGTAGGTATTTAATGTTTTTGGAGGATATTTTTTTGAAAAGTAGGAAAAACTTATGGTTTATGCACAATGGGGCTCTACCACGTTACAGCAAGGTGATGGTTACACGAACACTTTTCAAATCCTTGGATTAGACAAAAAGTGGATGTAAAAATAAATTGGCCAGAATTATCACCAGATTTGAATCATTTGAGTTTCACTTTCTGAAACCAAATCAAAGAAGTAGGGTTTATTTTACCACCATGATGAGTTTAAAGGGAGACTAGATAATGTTATTCGAAATCAANGCACTCAATCCGTGGACACACTGTATAAGTAAAATGTGGAAATAATAAGATCTCTCTATGGTAGCTACGTCTACGAGTTGATCTTTGTAAAGGTTAACAAAATTTGATGATGGCAATTCTTAGTGATTTTAAGAAAAAAATTCTTGTAAACAACGCACATATTGTTAAACACTCCAATTTGAAAAATATTACACGTATACTACAAAATAATGGAATCACATGTTTCAGAGGACTGTGCATGTACTATAACAAACCAATACCTGAACAAATTAATTATATTTTTTATAATAAACTTAAAAAGTAGGAGTACCGTGTTTGGTCCAAAAATATATCCCAAAGTTTCCTTACAATCGTCCGAGCACAAACGAAATTGAAAGGCGAAAAACTGAAATTTAATTCTTATCCTTATTCTTATTTCCTTTATTCTTTAGAAAACATATAAAGTCCCGTTTTTCTCCATTGTGTCTTTCTCTATAAAAGGAAACGCACAAATCCAAACACTGCTCCTCAGCAATTACTAAATTCTTAAATATGCCAAATAAAAATTCCTAAATCTTAGCGTCACCAATATTAATTATTCGTTTACAATGAACAATGACAAACCGTTACGTCTACGTAGGAGATAATGCGATCTATGATTGGCTAAATAAAATCACGTCATTATCACTTAAAACCTTACAACTTTTGTTCTAAAAGTTTTTCAATTTAAGGTCATCGTGCAAAGTTATTTGGAGTGATCTAGTAAAATGGGACACTCTGTATATCATCCAACTTGCTTTCAAATTTTGTTGATACATTATATTTAAATTCGATCACATTGCATTTACCCGTCTCGATAAATGAAATATGAAATATATATTCGTATTTACTGTTATATTAATGCTAAAAACATTTAAAAAAAAATGATTTATTTGAATTGCTGGTGAAGCTCTATACAAGTCAATACCATTGAAAAAATATATAAAAAAATATAAATTCATGAATTCATATTTATCCCTGCCCACACCAACGAAATTTGAAAACGTAACTGAATAATTTGATATTAATATTTCATTAAGCAAATTAACTTTTGCCAGTAAAGTACAACAATCAAATCATTAATCAAAAGCGGTTTCCGGGAAAAATAACTTCCTAGAAGTACAAGAAAAAGCAAACTAGGAAACAAAATGGAAATGGATGGAATAAATTTCGTGAGAGTCCCGTGAGGGTTCCAAGAAATGGACGGCTAATTTTCAAGGCAAATATGAATGTTAAAGAATCACAAAATGTTAGGGGCGGTTTAAGAATACTGAATTAGTATTCGCGAAAGGTGGAAGATAAGTACCCGCAACATTTTTATTACTTGTTTTGTTATTCTTTGTTTCTTATATTTTCATTGAAATGTCGATTTAAATCTACTTCAGTTTCTACATGGTATTTAAAAAACATGTGCCGTCGCTAGTGGGAAGACTCTCCATGAGAGGAGAATCGTTTCTGAAGTACAAAGTTTTTTTATTTCTTCAAAATAATCTGAAAATTCATGTATTTAACGTAGCACATACATTTATATTTTAGCATTGAAAGATGTAACAGCTTCACCATATAGTAGAATTAATTTTCCAAATCTGTGAATTTTTCCTTTCTTTCTGAAACAATTATGTAGGCAGTTAAATGCGTATCTGACTAAAATTATCTCTTGATACTTATGGGATATACCTTGGATATAAAAATAAATAATTTTACCAGGTATACGTTACTTAATATCGAGCTTAATATCTTCGTTTTTTCGTAATAGGTTACAAAGTGACTTTAGCTTGAACATTATTTATTATTTAAATGTTCGTATTGATACTAATATATTGCACAATATTTACTGTTAAAAATATATTAGAAACTATAACTATTCAAAAGTATTGAAGTAAAAACTGAGAATATGTTTTTATTATTTACTACTTTTTTAATCAGTATTTGCATGGACCTGTCTAGTCTTGAAGACGAAAGAGTTTTCTAGACAGAAGACTGGTATGGAAAGAACATTCGTCGAGTTACGGATTCATTCACAGGCGTACTATTTTCGGACATAAGAACGGGAGTTGTGGCCAATTATTATTATGTTTACAAGTCATTTTGCGCGCACTATTCTGGCGATTTTGCTTTTCTTCCTTTCCATTTTTTTTCTCCTGCTATTATATTATTCCTGACAGTACCGTAATCTGATGCCTCGTACGGTGTCTATGAATATCATTTCTTGTAATAGTTCGCCATTGTACACGTGCAGTTTACACAATAGAAGAATACTGAAAACTTCTATTATAATGAAGCGGGATTGAAAAACAACGTCCATAAAAAAAACTTTATTCCTAGATCAATTCAAAAGAGTTAGCTGAGAAGAATAGTTCAATACAGTGCTTACATCAGGTTCAAAATTCATTATTTCGGATCAAATTCGATCGCATCTAACTGCTGGAAACTGATTCTAATGCACAAGGAACAAAGTTAATATGTAGAAAATATTACTGGACTTCATTTAAATAAAATCAAAAGTGGTATTCCCCATGTCTTTTCAAAATCGGAGAGTAAAGGCGGTTTTCCACTAAACGGACAAAACAAAAACAAAACATAAACTTGTGTCGAATAAAACAAAACTGTAACTTTTCGCAAACTTTTTGAAGACTGGCGTGTTTTGCGACAGTTGGAGCTTTGTTTTTCGGGTCCCGCTTCAAAAATGCGGTTTTCCACTAAACGGACAAAACAAAAACAATACACAAACTTGTGTCGAATAAAACAAAACTGTAACTTTTCGCAAACTTTTTGAAGACTGGCGTGTTTTGCGACAGTTGGAGTTTTGTTTTTCGGGTCCCGCTCGAAAGCGGTCACATCAAAAGGTTTCGACGTGTTTTGAAACTCAAGTCTGTTTAGTGGAAACGGTCGTGTTGTGTTTTCTATTTAAGTGATCCAACCCAATATCTATGTTGGCGTTTTCTTCTTCCCAAAAACAATATTTTAATCATTAATGAATTATAGCTATTAAAAAATATATATGTGTACGGTTAAAGTGTTTACTTGGCTAGGATACAAACTAACCAAGTAAACACTTTAACCGTACATATACCACGAACTCCATCGATGGATATCTGGGAAACCGCTCGAAGGATTTTTTTGAAATTGTGATGGCGTGATACGGACTGTGGAGCCTACCAAGCTAAAATATTTTCAAGGTCATCGTATTTCCGGTTATACCGGAAGTTGATACTAACTTTCTTATTTTAAATGGAACCCCCTGTATATTATTGCAAAAAAATTTGGGGTTTTCATTTAAAAATTTAGAGTTTTCCACATATTCTAAACTTCACATTCGATACATTTTTTTTGACCACCCTGTATAAAAACTGGAAAATTTTCATGTCAAATTCGATAAAGTAGGTCTTTCTCTACAAAATGTCAAATTTTCATTAAAAAAATAAACCGGGAAAACTAAATTTTGCTGACAGTCTGCATCTGTCAATTTCTGTTTAAAAATCGAAATATCTCGGAAACGGTCAATCCTAAGAATGGAGTGTGCTATATGTTTTCAACTTAAAAATGGATGAAGTTTCGAAAAATGCAATAATATACAGGGGATTCCATTTAAATAAGAGTGTTAGTATCGACTTCCGGTATAACCGGATGACCTAGAAAATATTTTAACTTGGTGGGCCCCACGGTCCGTATCACACTATCACAATTTCAAAAATATCCTTAGAGCGGTTTCCCAGATATCCATCGATGGAGTTCGAGATGGACACTCTAGCTAGACACTTACTTTTTTCCAAGGACTTCAGTATAAACCAGCCATAACTAAGAATAAAAAAATCTTCTCTAAACATGTTGGTTGGTTATTGGAAAAATGTGTTCTGACTTCCTCGCGACAACCAGTGGAAAAGGACGGAAAACAAAAACAAAACTCGAACAAAATGTAGTCCGCTTTATGGAAACAAGAGTTTTGGGTTAGTTTCAGTTTAGTTTTTTTTTTTCAGGTTCTAGAAAACGCAAACAGGACATAAACTCAACTGTCCGTTTAGTGGAAAACCGCCATTACTTTTTTTCCAAAGACTTCAGTATAAACCAGCTATAACCAAGAATAAAAAAATCTTCTCTAAACGTGTTGGTGGGTTATTGGAAAAATGTGTTCTGACTTCTTTGCGACAACCAGTGGAAAAGAAGGACTGAAAACAAAAACAAAACTCGAACAAAATGTAGCCCGCTTGATGGAAACAAGAATTTTGGGTTTGTTTCAGTTTTGTTTTTGTTTTTCAGGTTCTAGAAAACATAAACAGGAGATAAACTCAACTGTCCGTTTAGTGAAAAACCGCCATTATACTCGATTTTTCTAGTGTATGTACTTACTTATATTTAGTTTCCAATAGAACAAATATATTTCTTTACAAATGGCCAAAGAAAATATACATTTATTCGTTAATCTCAAGAATCTCAATCTCTCAATATACTCTATATAATAACCAAGATAATATTTTTATAGAAAACTGACACAATGTGATAACGAGGTGATTCACGAAAGTAATTTTGATAAAAAAAAATTTGATTCATAAAGTTATAGGCTTAGGTATGGAATAGCATATCTTCATTATTTTTAAAATATTCCTCAACAATGAAAGCGCGTTGTTCTTTCGAGCAGCGCTCTATTTTTATTACCCTGAAATGTCAGCTGTCATGCTGTTTTATCCACTGGCAACACTATACCGCACAAATGGCACAAAATTCTAATCCTGCGTGATTTTTTGGGCACCCGATTGACATTTTAAAAGATATTTCAAAGGCAACTCACCGAGAACACCACTAATCAAGTACGTCATATTTTAAGGATGAGGACTGATATAAATTTTCACCTTATGTACAGGGTGTTTCAAATGGGCCGCGATAACATTGCTCCCTCGGAAACCGTCAGAAATACAGAAATGTTTTGAATTAGGTTATAGTTTGAAACATTTTCGTTAGTTTAGGATTTTTTTGTAAAGCAATATTTTCGGATGCCTATTTTATCATCTTCCAGGAAACACAACTTAATTCTCTTGGCTGAATATACAGTAAGACAGGTTGACTTCTCTGTATTTAAATAAACCGAAAGAAACCTAGGCAACTTGTCAAAAATTACTTTTATCAATGACGCACCGTTCGCTAGGGAGTTGGCAATATTCGCAGCTCTCACATTTAAGCAGATGAAAACCTAGAAGTACTATTACACAACCCAAAATCAGTCTAGGATAAAATAAATATTTGAGATACAATAGTTGGAAATAGATTTCTTGGTAAATTTGTATATCCAGATTATTTAAACGGTAAAACTCCTAACATCACCAATGTTTCGGTCAACAATTTAAGTAGGTATTTAATGTTTTTAGAGGATATTTTTTTAAAAAGTAGGAAAAACTTATGGTTTATGCACAATGGGGCTCTACCACGTTACAGCAAGGTGATGGTTACACGAACACTTTTCAAATCCTTGGATTAGACAAAAAGTGGATGTGAAAATAAATTGGCCAGAATTATCACCAGATTTGAATCCTTTGAGTTTCACTTTCTGAAACCAAATCAAAGAAGTAGGGTTTATTTTACCACCATGATGAGTTTAAAGGGAGACTAGATAATGTTATTCGAAATCAAGAATTTATCTACATAGAATCTCCCTTTTCCCTAGAAAAACTATGTGCACACGTGAGTCATTTTGATCTAAAAAGTTCTACCTCGAATTTTTCGGAAACGGTTGCCTACCTTATCATAGCAACTCAAATCAATCATAAAAAAATGACAAAAAATTTTCATAAAAATCGAACTTCAATTTTATGTATGTGGTGGTAACTTTAGAGAATATGCGTATTGGTAATGAGGCACAAAATATTTTCTGTAGTGGAAGTTGTAATAGAGAAACTTATTTGTTAAGTATCATTTTAACATCTTGTATAGTCTTTCCGATATCAATGGAAGAATCAAGAGTCTGGTTGAACTAAGCGTGGAAGTGGTAGAAATGTATACGCCCAGTTGAAGAATGCGAGCGCGGGCAAACGAAATACAAACACAGCTGCATTGGGCCACTGGGAAATAAATCTCAGCTGTTGACAAGTGGTTGCCCAACAGTGCAGTGCAGTGCAACAATGCGAAATTTGATGTGATTTAGGTAATTTTAATTTATTATAGGCACCTTCTATTAATCATTCATATTAGAATTGCGAAAGGGAGAAATAATATTATTACAACATGGCATTTTGGAAAGAGACCTTTTCAAACGGACCAGAACTAAATTTACCATCAATATAATAAAATTGTTTGAGGAGATAAATAATTAAAATATGTTGTTGGACAAATAAACATATAATAGAAATTTTCTACACATTATAATTATTATAATTTTTTACCTTGAGCAGAAAACTTTTTTATGGACGCCTATGAAAGCCATTAAATTTTATTGCCAGGCGTTTTTTTACATGTTCAACTGACTTCGAACACAGAAGCGATTGGGAGAAAAAATTCGAACAAAACATATTTTGGTTTTTATCTTATTTTGGTCTATTATTGTTTTTATTTATGTAGTTGAGTATACCGAGTTGAGATGAGTCACAGTAACAAAAGGAAATGCTACAAATAATATAACAGATAATATTATTTTAATTTGTTTACCATTCTCCTAAAATTAGTAAAAAAAATAAAACGCTTAACTTTTCAAATAGTATAAAAATGTTTCCTATACATTTTTAAACATCAATATTCACGAAGTGGCGGAGATACCCTTCCCTGAAGACATCTTCAGTACTTGTCTGTGCTTGATTAAACTAATTTTCGTATAAAGAACCTGTATATTAACAATTTCTAATTTTTGTATAGGTTAGGTATCAATATACCCTCGAATATACCTATTTATTCAGTGTGTCCACGAATGGAGTTGACAAGAGGAGAAACTCTTTTGTTTTTGACTTTATCGAAAAATGTCACTCTTTATAAAAAGTTCTGCCTCTCGAAAAAATAGAGACTGTCATACAAACATCTTAGATTAGATATACAGGGTGCTCATAAATTAAAAAAACACGAATATACTCAAGAGGGAAGTACCATTATTATTTATTATTTTACAAAACATTTTTACAAAACAAATCTATTTATAACCTCAAATAATGTCTTAATAAAAATTTTAAAATCAAAATTTTAATTTTTACATTTACGTTACCTCCCACCTCAACACATTTTTCCGCTAACTTAATAAATTTTTCGTACACTTTGCGAATAGTTTGAGGCTCATTTAATTCATTTATTCCTTCTCGTATACGCTCTTTTAATACTTTTCTATCATGTGGCAGATCAATTGAAAGTAAAAGTCAAAATTGAAATTTTGATTTTAAAATTTGTATTAGGACATTATTTGAGGTTATAAACAGATTTGTCTTGTAAAATATTGTGTAAAATAATCTTTCTTGAGTATTTTCGTGTTTTTTTTTTCATTTATGAGCACCCTGTATATCTAATCTAAAATGCATGACAGGATCATTTCTACGAGGCAGAATTTTTTATAAAAAGTGACATTTTTCGAAAAAGTCTGAAACAAAAGAGTTTCTCTTCTTGTCAACTACATCCGTGGACCCACTACATGTTTATTCTCAAAATTATTCTCAAAAACCATGTTTTTAATATACAGGTGTAAAAATTTTTGGTAATTATTTATTATAGTGGCACCCTCTCCAATTTTCACGAAATTTTGTTTACCCCCCTATTTTCGATTGTGCTGAACACGAATCTGAAGTTTTTTTGTGCGGTCAAACCTAGTTTTCGAGAAAAACAATTTTTCAAAATTCTAACCTGGATATTTCATATAACACTACGTAGAACTCTGTATATTTTATGTAGCTTTCAAAACATCTGTTCTGAACAATTAACACTGTTCACGAAACACATTTTCGCAAATTTCAAGTAAAAAAATATGTATTTAATAAATAAAAATTTTGTAGTTTGAATCCGCCATTTGTAATTCGTGATGACAACATTGACTTCCCCCACTCTCATTCATCTCTGTTCATCCCACAGTTAGTTACTATAATTTTATTTATTAAATACATATTTTTTTTTAGTTCAAATATGGGAAAATATGTTTCTTAGACAATGTTGATTGTTTATTACAGATGTTCTGAAAGCTTCATAAAATATACAGAGTTCTACGTAGTGTTATCTG
This sequence comes from Anoplophora glabripennis, assembly GCF_000390285.2. Taxonomy (NCBI): domain Eukaryota; kingdom Metazoa; phylum Arthropoda; class Insecta; order Coleoptera; family Cerambycidae; genus Anoplophora; species Anoplophora glabripennis. The sequence continues at coordinate 135,260 of NW_019416952.1, read as the reverse complement.
AAATATCCAGGTAAGAATTTTGAAAAAATTTTTTCTCAAAAACCGAGTTCGACCGCACAAAAAACCTTCAGATTCGCGTTCAGCACCATCGAAAATAGGGGGGTAGACAAAATTTCGTGAAAATTGGAAAGGGTGCCACTATAGTAAATAATTACCAAATTTTTTACCGAAGTCCTTTATTTAACCTAAATCAAAAACTAATTTAACATTAATTGTAATTGTTTCATATTTATACATGTACCATGTACTTACTTGTGCCTAAGTATCTAGCTATTACAATTATTTTTTTTGTATGTGCATGATTTGACTAACATGTTATTTCAACTTGAATCAAATTGTATTTTGGCCTTAACAAAACGATTTGTTTTAAGTATACGATTTTTGCAGAATTACTCCACTGTTGATACATGAAATATAAAAATATTGCAAATATGTCTCACCCAGTACTTTCGTTGGTGACCAACTGCTCCAACATCTGAATCTTCAACATGGTGACAAAAATAATCCAAAAGAAACAAAATCACATATTAACCAAAACAAAAGAAAACCCCGGAAAAAACTGAAACAGTTCGCGCCAGCAGAATAAACAAATCAACTGAAACCATCGGCGAAATGCCTCAAGCGAACAACAAACAAAACATTGCGATAACAACGCCGCCCGCGATTTCGTATACTCACGTGCGATAACCTGTCAAATCGGCGAAGACCGGCCACCTACATTCGAACGCGTCCGACAACTGTGCCACGGCTAGCTCGATCCGCGGCTACAAGTCGAACTATCATCGTGATAAAACTGTCTTTCAGCTGTTCGCGTTCTTCGTTTCGGGTGTACCGTTGGAACGTGTGGGAGGAGGACGGGTAGATCGTCCCGTACCGATATACAGAGCGAAGCCGCGACGAGGGGCACGCGCATTTACGCGTATGCACCGGAATAAAACAACAAGTGTGTCTTCATTGTAGCCTTTTTAAAATTCTTCAGCTGGACGTGATCGGTTTGGCGAAAGAGAGAAATTTATTTAACGGTGCGTTTGGACGTTTGGAATGCTCGTTGTCCACGGGGATTATGAATGTCATTAGAGATATAAGAATTCGCAAAATAAACGGAAAAATTGAAAACAAACACTGTTTTTTACCGTTTTTTTCTGTGGCAAAAAAAAATTGGAGAAAACTCGAAATAAGAATACTTGGAAAAATGACTATTAAAATATTTTTTCATATTTATTTGCTAAAATTCAATGAGTAGGGTAGAACACTATTCTCATTTTAGCCCGAAAACTTCACTCGGCTTTGAGTTCACTAAAAATTATACTTCTAGACAAAAAGTAGGTACGCAGATTTTCTTTTGAACAAAGTCAAAGCATAAGAGAATGGATGTGAATGGACAGAATCCAATTTTACAGAATTTGTTGACATATAAATTGAAAAATTAAAGCTCCACAACAAAAATCACCATACCTGTATTATACGTTACAGATACCTAAGTAAGTATAGGTAACAATTTAACTATCCGTTTATTTAACCTAATATTAATCGAGACTGAATATATTATTGTTTTCAAATTATTGTAATCAAACAACTGCATTTAAACATAATTTTCACCAAAATGACCGGATTAACAGACACTTGTCTAGCACCATACACCACGCCACGAGATGACTTCATGGGGACGATGAGAATTGATAAAGACAACGCACGACAACCATAGAATGACATTTATTCCGATTTAGCTGAAGCTGTGCACCAAATACGAGTTTATTTGCAGAATTTATTTGTAAATTACTCAGTTTTAGTTGAAATATTATCACAAATGAGTAATATTATTAAAATGCTCAATACTGAGTGAAAATGTACTCAATAATTTCACTGAATGGACACTCCGTACGTTTATTGCTATCAGTCATGCCGAAATGTAAAATGAATTTTATTTTTGGATTTTTTATGTAGGAAAGTATGTATATTATGTTATGAAGCTAATAGTTGTTTAGTTTCGTTTCATAAACATCATAATCCAAATTTCCTTTATTTATTACAACACTATAAAAAAATCGGTGTGAGTGAAAGCAATAAAGGTTCGGAGTGAATACATTGAGTGAAATTATTGAGTACATTTTGATAATTTTACTCATTTGTGATTATATTTAAACTAAAACTGAGTACTTTTACTCAAATATAGGTACTCCTTAAATAAATTATTCACGTAAACTCGTATTTGGTGCACTTGTACCTAAATCAGAGTAAATGTTGTCATTACTGAGTGATCCCACCCTTTTTCATATCCAGATGCATTGTTTTTGTCTGTTCCCATCGTCCCATCTCGTAACCGTGGCGTGGTGGATGGTAGCATGGCGTATGGTCTGCTTTGGAGTTAGACAAGTATCGGTTTATCTGGTTATTATAGTGAAAATTGTATTAAAATGCAATGATTTAATTACAATAATTAAAGACAATATATTAAGTCTTGACTAATATTTAGTTAAATAAACGGATAGTTAAATTGTTATCTATAAATACGTATTTGTAACGTACAATATAGGTTATGGCAATCTATTTGTCCGATCAGTATTGTCTCAAAAACAGATCTCGTGTAGAAACTACTGTGGCAGTTTAGTAGTTTATGACTTTAATACAATGATATTTAAATTAATATTTAAAAATAATGTAAACCAAATCCGAGTAAAAAATTACTCAATAATAGTTAAATTTAAATCATATTAGAGAAAAGTCAACTCTAAACTGGTTTTATATACTCAGAATAAAGTCAAAAGTCACTCAATTCATAGTTAGCAGTAACTCGGATTTGAGTAAAACTCACTGATTTCTGTTGCAATAGTTTGACTCAGTTGTAGTTATACTGATAGAGTGAAAATTTCACTCAATTATACAGTTTACAAACATTGACAACTTTGACATTTCTCAATAACAAAATACAACTTAACTTATATACAGGGTGGCCAATTGAAAACGAAACCGAACCATTTTCAGGAACCGCGTCAATATTGTAGAAAAACGCTCAGACCCGTCGATTTTAGATTAAAGGGGGACATTCTTTGCTGGTATTTTTGACTCCGCCACTTTCACCCCCAAGCAAGGGTAAGCATCACCCCAAAATATTTAAATGGCATTGGGGGTTGAGTAATATTTCTTTTGAAAGCTCTTACAATTCTCTTTACAACAGACTTTAAATTTTATAATTCCGCCCAATACTTTGAAAAAAATTTACATTTTAAAATTTAAATTATGTTTAGTTGCTTACTTACTACTTAGTTGATTAAATGTTCAAACTGATGACCGCCCGCTTCCATACAAGAATAAAGATTTTGTTCGAAACGTTCGCGCACATTCCGAAGCATTTCCGGAGTGATTCGACGGCATTCGTCGACGATTCTTTGACGCAAATCTTCCAGCGACGCTGGCTGTGTTTTATAGATTTTACTTTTTAGGTATCCCCACAAAAAGAAATCAAGGGGCGATAAATCCGGTGATCGTGGAGGCCACTCAATGCTGCCTCTTCTCCCAATCCAATTCCGTAGAAAACGTTGGTCCAAATACTGACGGACAATTAACGCATAATGCGGAGGAGCACCGTCCTGTTGAAAAATCAAATGATCTTCATCATACTCTGGAACATTTTCAATAATATCAGTCAAGGCAGGGTCAATAGCGTCTTCCAGTAATTGCAAATACATTTGGCCAGTCAAATTACCAGGTAGAAAAAAAGGACCCACCAGCCGGTCACCGAAAATTCCAGCCCATACATTTAATTTTTCCGGTTGCTGTGTATGCACCTCGTGAAAAACTCTTGGGTTTGAATCGGACCAATAGCGGCAATTGTGACGATTTACCGTCCCGTTCAAGAAAAAACTGCATTCATCAGAAAAACAGATGTTAAAAAGGAACTGTGGATCGTTCCCTGCTCGCTCACTCATTATTTCGCAAAATTGCAAACGGCGGTCATAATCATCCTCATGAAGTTCCTGGACTAAATGTATTTTGTATGGATGGAATTTATTCTTCTTCAAAATGGTTTGTATGCTAGTTCGATTGATCCCAGACGCAGATGCCAGCTGCCTCGTACTTAATGTAGGATCAAGATGAACTTGTCCCAAAACTGCAACTTCACTAGCTTTATTAACTATAGGTTTTTCAATTTCTCGTTTTTTATTGGCTACGTTCCCTGTCTCTTGAAATTTTTTTACTAACTCTAGAACATACTTCCTCCTGACATGTCGATCTTGATGTTGTTCATTAAATAGCTGAGCTGTTCTATTCGCACATTTATTGTTCATAAAGTAAAGCGAAATGATATCTACCCTTTCCGCAATGGAATAAACCATAGTGTTTAATTTTCAAAAACACAATTAAATAAACTACCAACCAACGCTTCCAAATAATACTAGAAAATAATTTGGAATCCACTAATTTTACGTTCATTGTGTGTGTATAGCATTCATTTCTGTTTTTTACAATTGTGTTTTTTTTTACGAAAGTGATAACAAATCGCCAAAAACCAATGTAACGCAAGAAATACTAAATTTATACCATTGGCGTACTTAACTCGAATGACTGACATTTTTACCGTTACTAATTGTTTGTACATAAGTTTCAACTTTAAAATCAAAATTCTTAATAAGTATTGGGCGGAATTATAAAATTTAAAGTCTGTTGTAAAGAGAATTGTAAGAGCTTTCAAAAGAAATATTACTCAACCCCCAATGCCATTTAAATATTTTGGGGTGATGCTTACCCTTGCTTGGAGGTGAAAGTGGAGGAGTCAAAAATACCAACAAAGAATGCCCCCCTTTAATCTAAAATCGACGGGTCTGAGCGTTTTTCTACAATCTTCACGCAGTCCGTGAAAATGGCTCTATTTCGTTTTCATTTGGCCACCCTGTACCTATATATTTTTCGTTGTTTTTTAAAATTTCCATAGGTTTCTATGAACAGTATACAATAAGCTTTTAAAAATATAAAAGAAATAGAACACATTCTAGAAACATTATGAAACAAAAAAAGTAAACAAATGTATAAACAAAATACAATACGGTGAATTTCACTACAATATGGTATTCTTTGGCAAATATTTGTTAATTTGGCGGAACACGAAATGTTTCACCTAAACTTTTAGACAATATGTGTGGATAGATTGCTAAGCATTCCTAACGAATTCATGGTAGTGTGGAGCGGAAATCAAAGGACCTTCAATTTGCGTAATCTTCTTTAAATTTCTCATAAGTTTGGCCAATACTTTACAATCTTTGTTTGGTTTACAAATCTTAACAATTTTTCATTAACCCAATACTTTCCATTGATTTATATAATTTCTCTCTTTTTATCATAGTGCCTACGCTTGTTTAAAAATTAAAAATTAGAAAAGGGGTAAACGATCTAAGCTGTTATCTATGACATATTTTAACATAAACACCTGGTCTATTACTGATATATCTCTCCTGGAACTGTATTAATTTTATTGCCCTATTTTCGTCTTCGTACCTGCATTTAATCTGTTGTTTACTGCTACAGCTATGAATATTATATACCATATATTTTATGCTGCCCTTTTTTGTTCACAGGACATTGGTCAATCAATGATTCGATCCTCTAGGAATCTCTTTCACCCGAGCTTCCTTTTACTTTTTATATAATATTTTCTCGTAACTTTCGTACTGCCTTTTTAGCATTTTTCTTTTTTTCGTATCCAATATCTCATTTCCTTCTACCACACAAATCCTTTTCAAATCATTTTCCTTTGCCCATCGTTTTAAGCTTTCTGTAATTTCTTCCTATAACTATTGTTCCTGTTTATCTTTAAAATGTCATCCTATTTTTTTGTGGATCTCTTGCCCTTCAATTATTATTTTGCATCATTTCCATTCTAGCTTTCTGTTGCCTTATTTTCTATTTGCTACTGTTGTCTTTGTGTGATAGTTGTGCCTTGCCGCCACTACCATTAACTTCCCCATTAATTTTCCGTCATCAATAGTGTTATTATCAATCAATATTTCTATTGATTCGTTTTTAGAACTCACTTCTAACTCATTTTTTTTAATTTATAAATTCTTTAGAAAGCCATCTATATTTTAGAATGGCTGTTATACGTCATAGTTAAGATGTGGCCAATTAACCAAATAAGTAAAACCAAATTAAAACATCTCAAAATTACATACAGAAACAGTGAACATTTCAAAATGTATGAGACATCTCATGTTAGCTGCTGGGATCTAAGATAAAAATAACACTACACAGCAAACTGGGAAAATAGCATAATTTTATTTTTTATTTATACTTTACTTCCTACGCAGTTCTTAACAAATTACTCTACCTAATCTGGTATGAGAAATGTCTTGGGAAATGCGACGAATTTTTTCTTGAACAAGCTAAAAGTGGGAACAAAAAGGAAATTACATTATGCCCGAATTGAAATACGGGAAGATTAACTCCAACGAAGTTGCCTAATGCTCCGCAAATTAAAGTTATTGACCGACTTAGACAACGTCCTAGGGGAAACGTGCATTAGTTTTAAAGTATCTCCTGAAAGTGCATTAGGTAATAAAGCACGAGCAAGTTTTTACAACCACCTCACTGCTATACTACTGCACAGGGTGTTCCTTCCAAAATGTTCAATATTTTTTTGACAAAAACATACAACTGATTATTGTTTGCTATTATTTAGTTGTGACATTTGTTGCTACCTTTTTTAATTAATTGGGTATTTCTACTGCTCGGAATTAAGTATTTCTGTTAGAAAGTGATTTTGTCTAGATATTTTTAACAACAAATATCTACAAATTGACGATTTACCATTTATCTCTTATCTCAAAAACTGTAAGTATATACTAACATGTAACAAAAGAACCTTCATTTGCAGAGCATTTAATATTCTGTCGTAATATTGACATAATTTGAATCTCCAATAAACATAATATAAGACAAACATTACTAACTTTTTTCTCATATTTTTTAATTGTAAAGAAATCGCAATGGATCCTGTTAAATTATTTTATTTGTATGCTGCTTTATTATCTCTTGTTAGATTTCTGTTATTTCTTAGTACATTCGTAAATAGTGATATATCATAAATAATAGGGTTTGTGTTATATTTTTAATTATTAGGCTATGGGAAGTATACTTTTTTTGGCTATAATAATAATAGTTCATAATATTAATGCACCAATAAATGTTTGATATGCCTCTAGAAGAGGATGAACAAATAATAATAATACCTAGATATTAATAACACTGTACAAAAGAATTTTTTTAACAAGTCGGTATCTCCTGCAATGACACTGTCTTGGCCGAATAATACACGTTTCCTTTTGATAACCTTCATTTGCAAAAGAAGTCTTTGAAGGCGTATCCTATTTGTTTGGGTAGTTAGAGATAATGTATTCCATGGACTACAAAATAAGAATATGGCTTGATTTGCTTCATGATTATTGTTCGTAAGCCGAAAATGGTAAAATTCAATGGAAATTTTAATTCTTTGCATCACGTTTCACATCAATTTTTACTACACGTGTATAAGCGTCGTTAAAATAATCTCATTCATTTAATATGTCGTTGATAGAGTATGTTTAGCATAAAGATTGTAAAGACTGTAAGGATTGTAAGGATTTTGTAAAGATTGTAAGGATAAGGATTGTTAAGCATTTTGTTTGCATCAAAATAGTTCAGTAGTTTTTGTTTACATATTTTGATAGAAATAAATAATAAAAACCTTATAGGAGCAAGATAAGAGGCACACCACTTTATTATTTCGTTTACGTTTTGAGAAATTATCCATTTTCATTTATGACAGCTTGTTTTTCTATTTATTTATCTGCTTTGATAGGTAAATATATCATAAGAGAATAAAAAGCCATTTTTTTTTCGTGTGTATAAGTGCAGTAAGTAATTATGAAATAATTTTTTATTATTAGGTATTTGGCTTAGAAATGAAAATATATAATTAACTTTTCAAAACATTAAAGAGGTAAGCCAAAGTGTCCCAGAAATATGTGTTAAAATTTTGACCACGCAATAGTTGTTTTCGAAAACCTCTGTTTTTAAACGCGTAGTTGAGCTAATAAACAGAAAACAAAATACAAAACCGAGGACTAATTAGTGCTAATATTTAATATATTGACTAGCAAAAAATTTTGAGATAGTAAATCATCCTATAAAAAATACGTATACGTTACTTAAATATTTTTTTTAACCGTAAGCAGCTCGTTACCATTATTATTTGTTGGGTACAAAGTGGCGGGCAACAATGTAAGTTTTCAAGAAAATAAAAGTTATTATTCCAGGGACAGTCTTTATAATGACATGTTTTTGTCTCTTATTTATTTATCTCTTTATCAGAGACATTTGGACTAGACAAAAATAGCTTTATCAACCAACTAAAGAAGCATAATTTTTTTGGTTAAACTTATGGTCAAAACGTGTGCCGCTCTGTGTTATTTTACAATGACGCGGATAGTGGGATTACCGAAATGTAAAGTAGTTGATGCTTCGCCACCATCAATCAAAATAGCATATATTAAAAACTTCGACTATATTAGATATGCGCTTGTGACCTCATTAAATGTTGAACGGTCATTTTCGTTTTTGAAACGGGTATTTACCTCCGGAAACGATTAATCGCGAAACTCTTAGGACAATTGTTGATTATTTTCTACAATCGCTTTCCTTGTAAGAAAGAAATTATTATTTTGTTAACTTTTGTTGGTACTTATTATTACATACCATACATATATATTTTATTGATGAATTTAGTGTAGAAAAATAGACGCCGCCCCTTTTGTTTTATATTATTATGCAAATACTGATATATTCTTATAATGTAAAGATTGCAGTTATAAGAAGGCAACGGTAGTGTCACTTTTTGTTTGAATAAAACTATATAAAAGAGAACCCGACCTACAGCCAACCCTGCATCACATTGCAGCCACCCCAACATTTCCGATCTCTATTTATTACCATGACATATTATGAAACCATTTGTTGTGTCCATTACTATTATAGTTACCCATTTCTGATTCGTCAAAAATTACATATTCATTTTGAAATTCATATACTCCGTAAAATACTCAAAAAGAACTATTTAATCAACCAATTTATAATACCTAAATGTAAACAAATAAATTTAAATAAAATTTACGGGACGCTGCTTACATTCAAATAAAGTTTAGGAAATATATTTGAAGGACTGTTGGAACATGAATATATACATAGATTTAATTTTATTATACCCATTAACGAAACAGACATGTTATATTACATAATTATGTATATTAACATTTCCATTTCTACGTCTATATTTTTAAATTCACACTTAATGAATGTGTTTATCAAATCATTAAAAAAACATTAATAATATTGGACATAAATCTGTGTAAAACTGCGGTTAAATTTTATTATGCATAAAAAACGTCTCTTTATAGTCAGAAGTTAAAATTATAATTTTGTTAATTATATATTTATCACTTTTTTGTGTCATATTTGTATCGAGTTACATTTTATAGTTTCATATCCGCTTATTTTTTTATATAGACGCTAAATTAAGTTAAAATGCAGTATTTAAGAACGTAATACCTAAGAAAAAAGTTTTCTTTTTATAAGGTTGAGATTGAAATGTTTATTAAATTTGATACCTCACATGAGTATGGTACTACCTTTTAGAAATTTTGAGACTTTGAGATTTTCTCGACATCTTTTATTAAGAATAAACTAGGGATTTTAGCATCAAAATATATGTTGTATACCTTATTTCAGATCTGATTGCTTTTTTCAAACCCACTACGTGCAAACGGTGCACATAAACTTTTTTAAATACCTGTCGCTGTTAAATCTGGTGATCGAGACAGCTACTTTGTCTCATTTCGTCTTCCGAACTATGGATGAGAAGGATGTCAGATATCCTCAATTTTTTATACATAGTCCGAACAAGCATAGCTTACTTTAAAAAAAATCGGCCGTCCTCTGGAAGCAACTAACTCCTAGATGAAAAGCTTAGATAACAATTATCCAATAGTCTACTAAGATTTTGCAAAAATTTGCGACTGTGTACCAAGAAATCGCTTTGGACCAACTCTGTTTCTACGAGTCGGATATACTTTTGGCAAATACAAAAAGTTTTCTACCGTTAAAATAATTGAATATGCAAATGCAGAAATGTTTAAAAAATTATTCAAATCTCTAGTTCGATCTCAGTTAAAATATGTTAGTCAAAGCCAGTGACCATATAATCTACACAGATAGTTGACAATCAATATCTACTGATCTTGCATAATGATAAGATAATGTCCAGATCGGTATGGGAATGCCACCAAGCGCCGGTGGTGGCCTCAGCTACCAACAACACTGTATGCTGTGTTAAGAGACACGACTGGTGCAATGGCAATAAAAAAGCCAACAAGGTAGCTAGGAGGGCATCAGGTCGTACTATATTTGGACCCAGTCCCTACAGTGTGCTCTTGTTGTATCTGTTTGAAATGATTAAGGAAAACACCCACAAAGAACACGGTGGGATGAAATAAACAGCTCTCAATTTGATAAAGAGTTTTTAGGATACCCCAGCAAAGACGGCCAAAAAATACCTGGCTATGTCCAGAGTAACCCTTCGCTTGGTGATTCAGACCGGACACTGTTGGCTAAGGAAACACGTCTACAATATGAGGAAGTGCGAAACACCTCTCTGTAGAGGTTATGAGCAGGAAGACGAGATAGTTTTCCATGTACTCTGCGAGTGCACTGGTGTCTCGTTAACGAGGCCTTCTACGGCCTACTTCAGAGAGATACCCCTGAGCAACGTCATCGCCTTTTTCTCCTTGATAGGCTGATTGACGGTTCTGGAGAGCTGATCTCTCGCTGGGAGGATGCACAAGGGGCCCAATGGGGCCTAAGTGCTGCAGCTCATACTGAGCTACCATCCAAACTATTCCATAATCTAGAATCAGACAGTCACCATCTAGAAAGTGTCCAGCGAAGATGGATTAAGGTCGATTAAGATGGAAGGTAAAAAGTTTATTTTACTTGCTTTATTGTGATTGCTATCTTTGGCTGAAAGACAAATTCCAAGAGATTTAATATACACCTGTAAAATTTCACACCATCATTTCACATTCCCCAAAATTCAAAACTGGGGCGATTTTTTTTGCGCTTGCGCACGTTGTTAATTGTTTCTCTGCTACTAACATCAGCATCTGTCGATGTCCATCTGCTAGGATTTGGTAATTGGAGGTGCTTCGTGGAGATTTCCAACGAAATTTTCCAAACCAAGTTGAAAATTTAGATGGATTTAGCTGGTTCATTTTGGAATATATTTCAAATATTGAAGCTCAATGAATGATATTTTGTGATGTAGACATACTATTTCTACTCTTAAACTTTTGTAACATTGGCAAGAAAAAAATATTGCATTAATATTTGGTCTTGTTTACGAGCAAATGTTTCTGTTCATTTGGGCATTTATTTAAAAACGTGTGAAAATTGTTTTTAAAAGTATAATTCCCTTGAGATTCATCTAATTGAAACTGTTATATTGCTCAAATGTAATTAAACCGATATAAATAACTTATATTATTCTCGCTTATTCTCGTAGGGATAAAATGAAGCTTAAGGATTTTCTTAATGCCTTATTTTATCCATAATGCGACTGAGTACCGGATGATATTGATTAATTTTACATTCTTTGTACACATTAATTGAAAATTAAAGGTATTTTTAGAATTTTAATCCTAATTTCCATTATAATACTCTTGGAAAATTTGCTGTCTTAAAATTAAGTACTTGTTTGTAATCCGTATCGTTAATGAAAATGTAACAAGCGAGTTTGGTTTTAAAAACTTATATGACAACAGATAAGAAAACTTGTTTTTATAAACCACTATATGACAATAAATTCATCTTGCCGTTAGTCCATTGAAAAGTTACATTTGGGGTTGCAAAAGTCAGAGCACGCAATTTTATTTTTTGGAAGACAAAAAGGGGTTAGTGTAAAGTTAAATCCATGTTTGTGGGGTCGCAACCCTTGTGCATCGGCCGCCATCTTGTAAAAAGAGCTGCGAATGGTTTTTATACTACTACTTACTATATCGGGCAAACTATTCGTCGCACAGAAAATTTGTAATCACATTTTTTGTTGCAAATTAAATTTTCTACAAATTTGGTACCGTAATTTTTAGTCGTAGAACCAAAAATAACAAAGTTATTAACGAAAATAGATAAACATTTGGGAATTAATTTTCTTTTCGTCGTTATAACTTTTTTCTGGTCACTTTACAAAAAAATTACATCAGAGCATTTTGATAGAGGGGTTTTCAAGGAATAATTTCCATTACAAACTTTTTTCAAATTTTATTTATTTATTAGGGTTTTACAGCGATGCGAAACTTACACTATTCTCCAGTACTAGTAAGTATACATTAATATGAATGATTAGACATAGGAGGTGTCCTTCAAAGTTTTCTTCCAGTTGTGCTACCACGTGCGTGCGTGACGTATTTAATTGTGAACAGTATTTTGAGTTTTGTGGACACTATTTTGAATTTTGTGGACAAGAGGTGGGTTTCAATGTCGACCAAGCAGAATCAAATACAGATACCCTCATCGTTCGCTCCGTTCTTGCTGTATCCCAATCGTTCGACTCAGTCACTATTGTCGCCGAAGATATCGACATTCTTGTCTTGCTCACGGCATTTGGAAGAACACATTCAAATGTATTTTTTTTAAACCATCAAAAGGACGTACAGCCGAACAATTATATTGTTATGTACGGAGTCGTCATTGTGGATAATCTGTTGTTTATCCATGCCTTCTCAGGATGTGACAAGACTTCAGCAGCCTACAACATCGGTAAAATGAAATTTCTCGCAACCCTGGAGACACGTCCCGAGTTAGCTAGTGGAACAGCGTTATTCCTCAATGAGAGAGTCGACCCTACTTTGTTCAGTGCCGTTGGCGAACGTTTTTTCATCTCTTTATATGGTGGCAATAAAGATGATGATTCTCTTGACAGTCTTAGATATAAACGATTCGCCAAGTCAGTGACAAAGAATACAATTAATTTGTCTTCACTTCCTCCAACACAAGACACGGCCCACTTGCACAGCCTCCGAGTCTATCATCAGGTCCAGTCGTGGCTCGGGAATTACAATGACCCTCAAGACTGGGTCTGGAAAAAGTATGGACAAATAATGATGCCTGTTCAAAGTTCAAAACCTTCAGCACCCCCTGAGCTTCTAAAGTTGATATTCTGCCGATGCAAAGGAAACTGTGGAGCAATGCGTGGATGTCGGAAGGCAGGCCCAAATTGCAGTGTGCCTGAATTGTTCTGGGGAGACATGCAGCAACATAATGGAGATATCAAAATTGAACGAGGAGAGTGATTTTGAAGATGAACTGCTAACAATGACACCACTTCATTCTCCATCCTGCCTCAACAATGCAATATCGGAAGCTCAACCAAATCCAGAGTCACAGCCTGACCCATCAAAGAGATTGAGGACACTAATTAATTACACTAATTATTATGTCAGCTCGAAAATGTCCGTGGATTCTGCCTACTAGGGATACGACGTAAAAAGACGCGTCTACAGACTCTACCTCGTAGGGGGTGGGGAAAAGGGTCAATAACTAATTAACAACATTGCAATGTCAATCATTAAAATGTTTCTTATAAAAATAATGGAAAGATGAGAGAAAACTATGCCTAATTATTCATATTAATGTATACTTATAGTATACATACAGAGAACAGTATAAGTTTCGCATCGCTGTAAAACCCTAATAAATAAATAAAATTTGAAAAAAGTTTGTAATGGAATTTATTCCTTGAAAACCCCTCTATCAAACTGCTCTGATGTAATTTTTTTGTAAAATGACCAAAAAAAGTTATAACGATCAAAAGAAAATTTGTTCCCTAATTTTTATCTATTTTTGTTAATAACTTTGTTCTTTTTGGTTCTACGACTAAAAATTACGGGACCAAATTTGTAGAAAATTTAATTTTCAACAAAAAATGTCTTTACAAATTTTCTGTGCGACGAATAGTTTGCCCGATATAGTAAGTAGTAGTATAAAAACCATTCGCAGCTCTTTTTACAAGATGGCGGCCGGTGCACAAGGATTGCGACCCCAGTAACATGGATTTAACTTTACACTAACCCCCTCTTGATATCTAAAAAATAAAATTGCGTGCTCTGACTTTTGCACGCTAAGCCCAAAAAAATGTAACATTTCAATGGACTACGTCTATATTTCTAAATTGTATAGTTTGATGTATTCCGAATTCTTGAATGAATTTAATAAAATCCGACTTGGAGTATAGACTCTATATAAATGAAATTATAATTTTGATATTAGAAATTCATTTTCAGGATTAATCTGTCTTCACCACAGAAATACACCTAATCACACTGGAAAGCGAAATAAATAAACACTTGAGGACATCTTACAAATTTGTGGTCATTACCTATATCAAATAATAACAGTTATTGATGTTTTTTTATATATGTATTTAGGTAAAATCAGTGTGTACTTCAATAGTTTGGAACGTTAATTAAATAAGAGTTTGGTTAGTTCATTTGCTCCGATAGTACTGTTTGCTTGACAGATATTTAAAAAATGGATAGGAAAGTCACACTATGAAAAGATTCAAATGAAAATGCTAGTCATCAGTCAAATTTGACATTCCAATAATAAAATTGTATTATGTATTCCTTTCTTATTTTCAAACAATTAGAACAAAGTTACACAATAACTTTGAGAAATATTGTTGAAATAAATGGGGTTTATTTTGTTATGATTAACATTTCGGCAATTAATAACATGTTTATATGTAGTTATAATAATGGGATATTTTGCTAATAATCCTGAATTATATATAGGGCGAAAATCTCAAAAAGGTAATTATTTTGTTCATTTTAAGAAGAAAGCTATACACCAACAATTACATACAAGCAGAAGGTATTCCAAAACGTTCCATTTCTGAGAGATTCGAGTATACGTAAGTTCGCATTCATTTTATTATTACATGCCAAATTTAGGGATAATAGTCATTTATTGTACTAGATAACTAGATAATAAAATAATATTATAATATCGATCGAAATAAATATTGTTTTAATGTGCTTTACCAGTTCTGCTTTATGTTGCCTTGTTTATTATGCACAAAGCAAAAGTAGAATTGTACAAAAAACAAATTTGAAGAAGAAAAACTTCTTTCAGACGTGGAAAAAGATACAGGCCGTGGGGAAACGATTGCCCCAAAAATCACGGCTGATATACGAAAAAGAAAGGAAGTGTTGTTAAAAGTGGAAAAGCGCAAAAGATGTCAATGTTGTGAGTAAAAAGGTACTTGTGGTATACTTTTTGGAGAAATAAAAAAATTTAAAGCCATTAACCATCAGATGTACCATACATCTGATGGGCCCACTCCATCAAATAATGTTTCGTAACGTATCCTAAAAAATCGAGTCTTGAAACCGTATGCTTCAAACGACGACTATCTTTTTGTGAAGATGAAAGCTTTATATATATATTTTTTTTTTCAATAATTTTAGAAATTTAGATTTTATATTACAAGTTGCTACCACAGATCGAGAAAAGACATAAATAATTTAGGGTATTTGTTTGAATCTCAAATGATTCATGTTTATATTTACTATTCCCCGTGTTGTGATTGGTTCATTTAAGTTTCGCGCCACTTTTACGCTCACATTTTGACATTTGCCAAAAAAATTGAGTTCGGCATTGTTGTGTTTCGTAGTGTATTCTAATGTTTTTGCGTTTTTAATGATTTCGTGCTCGTTAGTAAGATTTTTTCCAGTGAAAAAAGTCTTGAACAATGCCGAAGAAGTGTTATATTTGCAATATGTACCAAATGAAAGAAAATCAACGATCGTTCCATAAGTAAGTAACAATAATCATAGACGTAGCAATAAAACAAGCTGTTGGGGTTAAATTTAAATATTTCGTTTTGACAAAATTTAAGTGGCAAAAAGCATTAGTAAATCAGATAAATAAAAGCGTACAAAATTTAATCGATTTTTTTATATGTTACAGATCTCCGAAAAATCTTCTAATTAGAAGACAGTGGTTTAGAAGCTTAGGAATTCCATATACAGAAACAATATCTATATATACCTATGTATGCTCTGACCACTTTTGTAATAAAATGCAGGATAATATTCTTAGGATAAGGCATAAGTTAACAAAAAATATTTTATTTCATAATCAATAAATTTCTATTTGAGTAATATGGCTGTCTTTTTTCATTCATAACATTCAATCGATAGGGACAACCTAAAAAATAAACCAATTAACAGCTTTATTAAGGACAAACTTTAACTCCAGTAATATAGCCGTAACACGCAATGTAAAAATCTACATGTAATTCTATATAAAATATATATTTAAACCTGTTCTAAGTTTTAGTTTTCTATATAAATTCACACATGTGTTTGTGATAGGAAGGGTTAATGGACCGACTCTATAATATGAATTATAATTTTAAAATATGGTCAATCTTTTAGTTTCCTATATACAAATTTTATAAATTCTATGTAAGAGTTGATACCAAATTTTACACCGTGTCATACAGCTATTAAAATTAAAACTAGGGTATACCTACCCAAATGGAATTTAATTACTTTGTTTTGTTAAAATCTTGTGAAAATCATATTCATTAACAGCTTAAGAGTATAATGAAATGTATCATTCCTTTTGTATATAAATGAGAGTAAAATTTTGTCAGTAGATCATCTCCACCGTATTCCAGGAAGAAGTAAATGTAGGGGACTGTGAAGTTCATAAGTAATAAAATAGGTTGAAGAAAAGTTAAATAATCTCATATATACCTTAAGAAATAAAACAGGCTTTCTTAGCATTCCTATTACTGGCAGTATATTTTCCCGTATTACTAGTTTATCTGCGGAAAATAAAATTTACAATTATAATTGTTAAACTTATTATTTTAGTTGAAATCAGCCCCTTTAAAATGATACGCCACTACCCATGAGGGAATGTAAACACAACTTCCTCACCCCTCCCATGAACTATTTTGGCTTCAAGCCATATAGGTATAAATTATGTATCTATGACTTTTCTTGATCTGTGGTTGCTACAATAGTGGGTTAGTTAGAAACTTCTAATGCTGATCCATCTACACCAAAACTAGGCAAGATTTGCAATATCTACAAAAAATGTGGAGTTACCTACTCCGCATTTTTTTGGGTATTGTTAGAAAATACGCTGATTTGCGTCCTAAAAACGTGCCTCGCCAAAAGCCAACTACCGACAAAAAAAATTCAAATAGAAATGAAAATTAAAAATAAGTTGCAATAAAAAAAAAGTACTTTATCTACCTTTGTCATTTAACTATTTCTTTATTTACCCTTGCAGTTATAACGCTAGTTGATCTGTTGATTTGGGTTGTGTAAAGCATACTTTAGCATATGCATTAGAAAAAACTAAAACACTTGGTAATTAGAGTTATGGGGGATTGTATTTTAACTAAAACAACTAACGGGACAAGTGAACATATTTATTTATTTTATTTATTTATTTATTTATTTATTTTGAATACACCATTCCACAGAAACAAAATTCCAGTTACGGAATGGGAGTACAAAGAATAATTACAATATAGAGAAATAGAGAAATACAGAAAAAAAAGAGATTAAACCTATATAATAAGTAAGTATAAAACAAACATGTGACAAATAACATGGAGAAGACAGAAAAATATACAGTATAAGTAAAAACAACCTATTAATAACACATTTATATTCGGTTAATTTAGGTCATGCTCAAAATATGAATAGTGTTTTCTTTAATTTCATTTGTGGTACAATTAAAAACATCTACAAGATGTGCAATTTTTGTATAGTTTGAACATGCCTGAAACAATGGAGAAGCTCTTAGGAGATTTGTGCGAGGGATAGGCAAACAGAAGGTTGCAGGAGAACGCAAAGTTAGGCACATTAAAGTTAAGTAAACTTAAAATTTGAAGACAGTCAAAGATGTTTTGGATTATCTTATGCAAAAAAATGATCGAGTGCATTGATCTTCTAGACCGTAAAGAATTCACGTCAAAGTGATTTAACAGAAGGTTCTGAGGAAAATTAATAATAATTAAATAATAATAATAATAACATAATAATTAATTAAATTAATATTTAACTGTGATGAGAAAAAAAATCCCAGTGCACCAACGCCAATCATTTTTCCTAATAAGTCCTCGCATATAAAGAGGGAGATTATCTGACAGTTTAATTTCTAGATAATTAAATGGAAAAACGTACATTAGATACATCTATTTTAAATATAATTAATTAGACAAAAATATGCCGGCATCCACTAATACTGACATAATAATTAATTAAATTAATATTTAACTGTGATGAGAAAAAAAATCCCAGTGCACCAACGCCAATCATTTTTCCTAATAAGTCCTCGCATATAAAGAGGGAGATTATCTGACAGTTTAATTTCTAGATAATTAAATGGAAAAACGTACATTAGGTACATCTATTTTAAATATAATTAATTAGACAAAAATATGCCGGCATCCACTAATACTGGAGGTGTCCGTAATGTGACTGGTAACACAAGATCGTAACGGACGATTAACATTTAAATCATTAAACATAATTCATTACAAAACCGGCTTGCATGAACGGTGCAGTAAAAAATTATTTATAAACAGTTATTTAAAATTACACATGATGGGCCATGTAAATGTAAAAATGTATAATCACTTCATTACAATACAGAACTGGTAAGTTGTTAGGATGACAGGGCGACTTCGACCGTCGTGTCATTGAACACTACAGCGTGCGCCAAGGGAATTTACACAAACGTTTATATATTTAGCTGCACATGTAGTGTTTGTATATGATGAAGGTATCATATATTTAGGAGCTGTTAAAATAAAAAAGTAAGACGATTTTCTTCCGCAGATAAAATGTTTCGGGTATATTTCCCCTAAAGTTATGGCATGCCATTGCGTGAAAAATATGTTTTCCATTTTTGAATGTAAGTTTTGTTTTGAATGAAAATGATATATTTACTTTTTGGCATAGTTTTTTACTTTTAATATAAGGGAGTTCGCATAAACCTTATAGATTTTAGGTCCCGTTGGATTTGTTTGGATTTTTGATATTTTGTACTTCATATCCTCTTGATCAAGAGCGTCAATGGGCACAAAGTCTAAAAATGGACAGTTTTCGAGATACCGAAGAGCAATCTGAATATCTCATCAGGGAAGCCACCAATCCGAAATTAACCCTTACGAAAGTTGCTGGGGTAGGAAGGAGTTACCAGATGATGACCTTCAATTTGACCTTAACGTTAACCTCAAGGTAATTTGAAAGTCAAATCAAATTTTTTAAATAGGAACCTATATTTTTGACCCCGGATTCAGAAAGAGCGCTTAGGATAGGCGGCAGAAGAGCGGTTAAGTAGGTACGTAAGACTCGTTTACGTTTAGATAGGGACTTAAGGATTTTCTTCTTCGCCAAGGTCAAATTGAAGGACACCATCTGATGTCCCCCTCCGAACCCAACAACTTTTGTAGGGGTTATTTTCGGATTGGTGGCTCCCCCCTGGTGAAATATTCAGGTGCGTAATTTAAAACATTTTGTCATTGCAATAACCTTTAAAGGTCATTCTAACGAAGGGTCTGAAGTACCTATCTAAACGTAAAATTTTTCGCTCTTTCCGAATCCGGGATCAAAAGTAGAGGTTCCTATTTAAAAAATTATCATCATCTAGTGTCCCCCTCCGAACTTTCGTAAGGATTATTTCCGGATTGGTGGCTTCCCTGACGAAATATTCAGGTGAGTAATTTAAAATGGGACACCCTGTGGATATATTAGGGTAGATGGATTATGGGAGTTAATTGGGCCAACTATACATGAAAATATTGCACTTAAATGTCTATTATGATCCAAAATCCTATATCTAATTACCGTACGGTCCCAAGAAATGTTACATTTTAGGAGACTTAGCTCCATGGTATCTCTAAAACTCTCCATTTTTCGACTTGTGCCCATTGACACTTCCTATCCTATCCTATTGTATTGGAATTAGTCATCAACGTTGCTGTGAAAACAATGGCTGAAACTGCTGTCACAAGTCTGTTTACATATTAGTTTCTGTCAAACGCTATTTCTTGCATGATAAAGAAACTAGTACGTGGCTGCTAAAGATTAAAAAAAGTTCACAAACAAGGAAAAAGTTGATATGATTTTAATTTATGGTGAATGCCAAAAAAATGCCAGGAGAGCTGCTAATAGACCAGTGCTTAAGCCTTCAAAAATGGTAGAAAGTGAAAAAAAATATAGTAGGATGAAACCCATTGGAAAAGGAAGGGAATATAACAGAAATGAAAAGAAACATAATTTACGGGCGATCTGAGGTCGGGAAGGGGAAGGGGGTGAGTTTTTAAGGGTAAAAAACGGTTT